>NW_015387948.1:156903-162323 GCF_001527695.2 Protobothrops mucrosquamatus | reverse complement strand
TTTGATTTTAATTTGATTTTAATTTGGTTTTTAACATAATTTTAAAAAGAAACGGCAAAAAATCAATATTTCATTTTAATTGTATTTTAAACTTAGTATTTTGTATGGTTTGTCTGTTTTTTAACTTGCTGTAAGCCGCCCTGAGTCCGCCAGGAGAAGGGCGGGGTATAAATTGAATAAAACCTAAAACCTAAACCTAATAAGAGGACCTGGTGGAAGGGAAAGGAGAAAGCACTAAGAATGCAGTACTGGTTTGGGATTTTTCTATAATGGTTTATTCAAGCCAGCAAGAGGGGTGGGGATGGCAGCAACTAATGAAGGAGAAATCAACTAGAAAGTTTACCAAGGATTGATGTTAAAATGACTCGCTCGGTGCTCCGAGCCTGACAGCGAAACAGGCCAGCGGTGCAGAACGTAGAATCAACAGACACATAATTACCTCTCTTCAGGTTTTTGAATCACCCTCTACAGCAAGGAACCCCAGTTTAAAGCATGGTTGACAGGCGGCTGTCGGACTTTCAACAAAAATAATTAATCCCATGCAGCAGGAATTCTCCATGGTTTCCACAGAAAGAATCTTAGGGTCTTTTTTCACTTGCACAGCGCAAATTAGTTCTGCAACACTCCTGTGGTTTGATCACCTGTCCACAAGGGAGAGAACTTGCAACTGTCCTTCACTCTGCCAGAGTTAAATAGTCTTTCTCACCGTATTTTGACAGCATCAAAAGGCCATTGGCAAGTGTCCCAATTTGTGGGACTATCGCCCATTATGCCTGAGGCAACTCAAGTGGACTATAGAAAAGCCAGGACAGGGTCAGGCTAGGAACTGACCCTGGGGGACAACAGACATGTCAGGAAGGTTTTTGCTGAGTCAAAGGAGAGTCGAATTGCACTTCAAAACAACTGTGGAGAGCAAGAGCCGATTGTATGCTAAGAGAGTTCCACCGCTGAATCGTGATTCATCTCTTTCACTGCCTTGGCATTGGGATCATAGAATAGAATAGAATAGAATAGAATAGAATAGAATAGAATAGAATAGAATAGAATAGAATAGAATAGAATAGAAAATAGAAAAGAATAGAATAGAATAGAATAGAATAGAATAGAATAGAAAATAGAGTAGAATAGAATAGAATAGAAAATAGAATAGAATAGAATAGAATAGAAAATAGAATAGAATAGAATAGAGTAAAGTAGAATAAATAGAATAGAATAGAATAGAAAATAGAATAGAATAGAAAATAGAATAGAATAGAATAGAATAGAAAATAGAATAGAATAGAATAGAATAGAGTAAAGTAGAATAAATAGAATAGAATAGAGCAGAGCAGAGCAGAGCTGGAAGGGACCTTGGAGGTCTTGTAGTCCAGCCCCCCGCTTAAGCAGGAGAACCTGCACCAATCCAACAGAAAGAGTCATTTTTTAGCACTTTGAGACCACAAGGGAGCAATGGGACATAAAGAGTTCATGATTCACTCTGTGTCCCACTTTGCCTAAGACACTGCTAATCTGAGGTCACTTCGTTTTGCCTCCGTTCCTAGCACAGGCCTCTGGAGCACAAGCTCTCCAATTCTCCTCCTGGTAGGATGTAGCGAACGAAGTGCTAGGCTCGGCCTATCTTTATAATTTATTTCTTGCAAATACAGGCAGTCCTCAACTTACAGCACTTCATTTAGTGACTGTTCAAAGTTGCAGTGGCACTGAAAAAAAGTGACTTGTGACCATTATGCACACATATGACTGTTGGAGCGTCCCCATGATCACGTGATCAAAATTTGGACACTTGACAATTGGCTTATATTTATGACAGCTGCAGCGGCCCGGGGAGGGGGGTTTGTCATATGATCCCCTTTTGCAACCTCCTGGCGGGCGAAGTCGACGGGGAAGCCAGATTCACTTAATAACCGTGTTGCTAACTTAACAGCTGCATTGATTCACTGAACAATCGTGGCAAGGAAGGTCGTAGAATGGGGCAAATCTTAACAAATATCTCACTTAGCAACAGAAATTTTGGGCTCGATTGTGGTCGTAAGTCGAGGAATACCTGTAGCTCTCCTCGCTGTTAAAATACAAAACCGGCTCTGCTAATGGTTGCTCGGGGTTAGGATTCTCATTCTAGCAAATGTTCCTGCCCACAAAGGACATCTCTGCCTCCCAACAATTTGAAAACAAGAAGACAGCTGTTGAAAAATCAAACATCTGGGCCATCCAACACTGGCTCACCTGACTGATCCTTGCTCTCCAGGTGCTTACGGGGTGCGGGTGAGGTTGGGGTTCTACCTGTCAGATTATATTTGATCCTAGTAGTTGGGGATGTCAGTAGAGGGTGTTTTTTTTTAAGTTAGGCTCCTCTGGCAGTCAGAAGGAAGGATTCTATATAATTCTTTTTTCTTCGTTTCACGGCTGTCCTTATTTTATATAGCAATTGAACTATCTCCCAGGGCTATCTCCTCTACACGCCCTAGTGTACAATCTGCCCATCGCAAAACGTCTGGGAGAATCTAGGAATTTATCCATTTGGGGAAACTGAGATGCATACGTAGGCTCACCAATGCAATTTCTCTGTTGCAGCACCAGTACTTTGAAACACATTTCTCCGTGAAACTCAAGAAGCCCCCACCTCATTAGGTTTTAGGAATTTATTAGAAAGTCAATCGTGTAAGAGGAATGTTGTGTTTGAATGCAAGCTTCTAGTTCAGTGATGGCGAACCTTTTAGAGACCGCGTGCCCAAAAACTAGCCCCGCCCCCGCTCCACCCCCTGCCCCGCCCCTGCTCCACCACCACCCCACCTGCCCGCAGGGCCACTCATCGCCTCCAGGGCCCGCCGCAGATCGCCCAGGCAGCCCAGCAGTGCCATAGCGGCCACACCCTCTGCCCGCGCCCCGCAGCATCAACTGTGCAGGATGAGGCATGAGGGCAGAGTCTTGTCTACGCTGTCTGGCTGCCATGTCCTTGGTTGCGCTGCTCCGTGTAGGCCACGCTCGAGGGCGACTTTCTTCCAGGGGGGCTGCTGGAGAGGAGGGGGTCGTGGGGGGAGGCGAGGCTGGGGCAACGGCACGTGTGCCCACAGAGAGGGCTCCGAGTGCCGCCTCTGGCACGCGTGCCATAGGTTCGCCACCACTGTTCTAGTTATTAATTCCTTGACAATTTTATTTCATCTCCTTGCATTTCAGGTTTTAGACACGATCTTGTGGTTTTAGATTTTAACCACTTACTTCTGAGCGTACTCTGGATGTTTTATTGCAAATTATTGATCGTGACCCATAGAGAGTGGACACATTGCAGTGGGCTTTGACTAAATAAATAACCAAATAAGCTGAATTTTAGAAGGTCACGAGAAAGAAATTGTTTCCTTTACAAGCAAAAGACCATTTCAAAGAGGACAAAAGAAGGAAAAAAGTAATAGAAAAATATCAAATGGAATCAGAAAAGCAGAAAGAAAATGATTAGACTGTAAATACAAGTGCAGGATTGATTTAGATTCTAGAAGACTGTTTCTCAACTTTAGCAAGATGCGTGGACCTCAACTCCCAGAATTCCCCAGCCAGCATGCTGGGTTGAAATCCATCCATCTTAAAACTGCCATGTGTAAAAAAAATACCGATCTAGAAGCATTTGGATCATAGAAACAATATTCCAAAACGTGGAAAGGAAACACAGCTAACACAGACTGTAGGCTAGATACAGGGAGCCATGCGCCCATGCTTCATAGTCCTGTTTTTAGCCATAAATATCTCTTGGTTTCATTTCCCTTAGCTACAGAAAAGTAATACTCAACCCCACTCGGGTATAAATATAAAACTGAAGAACTCAGAATTACGGTTAAATATTTGCAGGTTATATCAAAGGAGAGATTGCAACATTTGTAAACCAAAGAGATCGTCAACGTATTTGGTCTCTGAATGAAAAGGCCTTTGATGGGTATGGGCTCTTTTTCTGGGTTGGAAAAAAAATAACACAGAGGGAAGTTACTTCAGCACAGGTATCCCAGGGAAAAACATGCTGCCATGATATGAATTCTGAGTGCCTGCATCCCTGATCCAGAGCTACAGAGCACAAAGTCCTGAAGTTGTTATAAGAGAAGGTTTTCAACCTCATAGCTGAAGTAAGAATCTGAAATATGTTGGAAACCCAGGAGGGTAAGAAACCAAGACAGTTATGAGCCTTGTCTTGGTTGCCCAACATCCCTGATTCATCTCCTGACCCATTTCCTTCCATGGGTTATTTTTCATAAACCTCAAGAGCCTCATGTTCACTTTTCCCATTCTAACAACCATCAACCATCTCAAGATGTTTCTCCAACAAACCTGGCCCTCTGCAAATATAGGGGCAATAGGAACAGGAATGCTGTTGGCCTCTTTCCTAACAAAAGACTTGACCTGGTCCATCGTTTGGAGTCCCCAAATAAAGTGATATCCCAAGCAAGCCAAACTGAAGCAGAAGCGTCACAGAGTTTATGGTCGCCCGTCCCCGAGCATCTTCTCAGATGAAGGTGAACTCCTTGTGGCTGGGGAGTTTGTAACCCCAGCTCTCCTTCAGCTGCTTGCAAAGGGATGCTTTTTCTTCCTCCAGTTGTGCAATGCGGTGGCATTTTTGGGACACCTCCTGTTAGGTAAACATCAATGATTATGACACAAGTAGCATCATTTCTCCATTCATCTGACATATTTAGAGTCTTTCTGCTCTCGAAAGGAGCTTGTAGTTGGTTACTTCCCAAATTCAAGGGGTCCCTTCAACCTGCTTTGGGGCCATTTTACTGAGCAACCAAAGATGGACAAATAATGTTCCTTCAAGAATTGATGGAATTCCAACTCCCATCAATCTTACACAGCTGGTACGAGGACGATGGGAATGGCAGTTCAGTAGCATCTGGAGAGCCACAAATCTCCACCCTGTACTAAGTTTTCATACCATGAGGTGTGTGAGGGGAGAGAGAATGGAGTGCAACCTTTGTTGCATGCTTCTCTTTTCAAGCAGATCAGGAGGCCCCACTGAGGTGCATGCAATTATTTGTGATTTTATATAAAGATTATATTTTTAAAAGATGCATCTTGCCAGAGGACCTCACAAAACAATCTCACGTAATAGATGCAAGCTGAAGTTTTAAATTCTGCAAACAGTCAGAATCTGTTTATTACAGACTGGAACGAACTACCCCCAGAGATCCGGGTGATCCCGGATCTCCCCTCCTTCCACCGCGCCCTTAAGACATGGCTCTTCCACCTGTTCTAAAAGAAGTTGATAAAGAAGGAAGATATTTATTTGTGGAAATAAACTTAAATGGAAGAAAGTGTTTAGTAATAGGGGTTTATGCCCCTAATCAACTTGTAGCTCAAAAACAATTTTATAGACAACTACATCAGAAAGTTGTGGCGATGGATTATAATTCTTTGATTGTGATGGGAGACTGGAATGGCGT
>NW_015387948.1:137788-154225 GCF_001527695.2 Protobothrops mucrosquamatus | reverse complement strand
GCCTAGGGGAATTTTTAGTGGGGTTTTAAGAATAATTTTAAATTGACACAGGCCACATCAAATATTTCATTTTAATTAGGTTTTAAAGTGGGTATTTTTATCTTTGTATCTGTTTTACCAGGCTGTCAGCCGCCCTGAGTCCGTAAGGAGAAGGGCGGGATAAAAATTCAAACAAATAAATAAATAAATAAAATAAATAGATAGTCCTTGACTTACAGCCATTAATTTACAGCAAATTAATTGTTAGCCATGAACCATCCATGTTCAACCGCACCCACCCACCCTCCGTGTTACTATCATGGATTCCAATAAAAAATGCAGGACAGCCCGTTGAGTGGTTCAAACTTCATCCGAGATGTCTAATTAATATTTCAAAAGCAAATCATACCACAGGAGAAAAATAGACTGTCTGAAATAAACCTATAAACGATTTTCAAGGAACACTTATGACAAAGGGAAATATTAAATTTTACCTGCTATTGCTAGATTACTTAGTATTACAGTCCATCAAAGATTTCTCAATAGGTTAAAATTTGTTTTCTCCTGACTGTTCCAGATGGTGGAGATGTACTATTTTCTCTTAGGGGGAAATAAGCCACAACCAAAAATTCAAATAATAAAAATAAAATAAAAATAAAATAATAATAAAATAAAAAATAAAATAAAATAAAATAAAATAAATAAAATAATCAAATCAAATCAAATAAAATAAAAATAAAATAAAAAATAAAATAAATAAAATAAAATAATAAAATAAATAAGATGATAAGATGATATAAAATAAAATGAAGTAAAATAAAATAATAAAATAAAAAATAAAATAATAAAATAATAAAATAAAATAAAAAATAAAAATAAATAAAATAAAATAAAATAAAATAAAATAAAATAAAATAATAAAATAATAAAATAAAATAAAATAAAATAAAATAAAATAAAATAATAAATAAAATAAGATAGGATAAGATAAGATATAAAATAAAATAAATAATAAATGCTCCATAGCAGTTCTTCTATTGTAAGATTTATTCACAGCACGCCAAAAAGTCCTTGTTCATTTAACAAAGAAGAACTATTCTAAATTCTCAAACACTAAGAAGTGAATTACAAGGTGAGTGTGTGTTCTAAAACCCACAAGCACACTTATTTGCGGGATAGTCTGGATCTCTGGATTCTACTTCTAGTAGATCAATCTGGCACATTATAAAGTCCCAAAGGTGTTTTTATCCAAAAGACAACTGGATGTCCTTGGTTTTTTTTCTTTAAAAATGTTTCATTCCTCATGCAAGAAGCTTCTTCAGTGAACTGAACTGAAGAAGCTTGTTGAATGAAAAGTAAAATATTTTTTTAAAAAAACAACCAACAGCCCAAGAAAGTCCACTTGCCTTTTGGAAAAAGCACCTTTGGGACAACCTTGATTTGCATGATTGAGAATCTCTGTATAGACACATTACAAGTGCAATTTAAATCAATTGTCCCCTTTTCCAGCCAAAGGAGATCAGCCAGGCTTTTATAGTTACCTTGGTCAACAGGTGGTTCTGTTCCTTGAGCACAATGATGGCTTGCTGGTGAAATGGATTTTCTGGAGAGGAAAAGGGAACCCTCCAACTTTTGAGTGGCACTTCGGGCTGCAAAGAAAGGGGGGGGGGTAAATCACAGTTTTAAGTGTGACTCACCACCACACTTTTATCTAGTTGTTTTGCTGGCCAAATTCTTACCACAAATAAACTCTATTCATACAAAAAGCTTGCAAAAAGTTCTAAGAACATGGTACAATTAAAGAGTCACTGGGAGCCATCCAGAGATGGCTGAAAGATGGGCAGCTGGGAACGTTGCCTGAGTCATAAATGTGAGGACCAGTCATAAAGTTACTTATTCGGCGCCGTCATTACTTCAAATGGTCACTACACAAGGTGGCTGGTAAGTGAGGTCTATTTGTATCAGTTACCCGGCATATACTGTAGGTCTGTCTTGAATACCACAATTCTGAACCCTATGATGAATGGTTGTGTAAATTAGTCTAAGAAAGAAAAGGACTCGGTGTGACATAATATTAGTCTATCAATATCTCAGGGGGTGCCACAAAGAAGAGGGAGTCAAGCTATTCTCCAAAGCGCCTGAAGGCAGGACAAGAAGCAACAGATGGAAACTAACCAAAGAGAGAAGCAACCTAGAACTGAGGAGAAACTTCCTGACAGTTAGAACAATTAACCAGTGGAACAACCTGCCTCCAGAAGCGGTGAATGCTCCAACACTGGAGGTTTTTAAGAAGAGACTGGACAGCCATTTGTTTGAAATGGGTATAGGGTTTCCTGTCTGAGCAGGGGGTTGGACTAGAAGACCTCAAAGGTCCTGCCAAATCTGTTACAGGTAGTTCTCAACTTACGACTGCAATTGAGCCCCAAATTTATGTTGCTAAGTGAGACATTTGTTAAATGACTTTTGCCCCATTTTACGACCTTCCTCGCCACAGTTGTTAAGTGAATCACTGCAGTACTTAAGTGAATCTGGTTCCCCCATTGAGTTTGCTTATCTGATGGTCACAAAAAGTAATCACATGACTCCGGGACTCTGCAACCGTCCTAAAGATGAACCAGTCACCAAGCATCCGAATGTTGATCACGTGACCCAGGGGATGCTGCTATGGTTGTAAGTAAGGAAAAACAGTCATAAGTCACTTTTTTCACTGCCGTTTGAACTTTGAACGGTCAGTAAACAAAATGACCGTAAGTTGAGGACTCTCTGTATTCTGTGATCCCACCCTTTCAGTCCTACTGACCTTTCCAGAAGAAGTGAGTAAACTTTTCAAGCACAGGTTGATTTCCTGGATCTTGGCCAGCAGCAGGCAGCTCTGCTTAGAGTAAGAATCTCGGCTGTCATTCTGCAGTGGTGCAAAACAAGACAACAAATCTCAAAGCTGAAAATCCAACGTCTATCCCAGTGATGGTGAACCTTTTAGAGACCGAGTGCCCAAAAACTGCCCCTGCCCCCGCTCCACCCTCTACCCCACCCCTGCTCCATCCCCACCCCACCTGCCCGCAGGGCCACTCACCACCTCCAGGGCCCGCCGCAGATCATCTAGGCCAGTGGTTCTCAACCTTTTTAATGCCGCGACCCCCAACCGGTCGTAAGTCGAGGACTAAACTGGTCGTAAGTCGAGGACTAAACCGGTCGTAAGTCAAGGACTACCCAACTGGTCGTAAGTCGAGGACTTTCCCTGCCCGGGAGCGCCGCGCATGCATGGTTCCGCCCCCTGCGCCGGCCGAGGCGTAGCTGTCAAGCGGCAGAGACGGAACAGGCCGACCACCAGCTGGCCCGCCGGAAAAGGGGAAAAAAATGGCGGACAGCCTTGCTTGGCAACCCCCGTGAAATGGTCGATTGACCCCAAATGGGGTCGCAACCCATAGGTTGAGAACTGCTGATCTAGGCAGCCGAGCAGCGCCATGGCGGCCATGCCCTCTGCCCCCGCCCCGCAGCATCAACTGTGCACGATGGGGCGTGAGGGCAGAGTCTTATCTACGCTGCCTGGCTGCCATGTCTTTGGCTGCACTGCTCTGTGTGGGCCACACTCGGGGGCAACTCTCCTCCAGGGGGGCTGCTGGTGAGGAGGGGGTCACGGGGGAAGCAAGGCTGGGGCAACGGCATGTGTGCCCACAGAGAGGTTCTCTGAGTGCCGCCTCTGGCACGCGTGCCATAGGTTCGCCACCACTGTCCTATCCCAAATGTTCCAGTTCAAGAAATAAGAAAAAAAGAGAGAATTTCTTACATTTAAGACATCCACCACTTCAGGTGGGTCCTTGACTTATGGCCACAATTGAGCCAAAAATTTCTGTGGTTAAGTGAGACGTTTGTTAAGTGAGTTTTGTCCCGTTTTACAACCCTTTCTTGCCACAGTTGTTAAGTGAATCACCGCCGTGGATAAGTTAGTAACCTGGTTGTTAACTGAATCTGGCTTCCCCATTGATTTTGCTTGTCAAAAGGGGATCGTATGCAACGGTCGTAACTATGAACTAGCGGCCAAGCATCTGAATTTTGATCACGTGATCAAGGGGATGTCACAACGGTCGTAAGTGTGAAAAATGGTCATAGGTCACTTTTTTCAGTGACGTAACTTTGAAGGGTCACTAAATGAACTGTTGCAACTCGAGGACTACCTGTACTCTCTCCATGAAAGTCTGAAGACTTAGTTACATATACTTACTTATAATTTAATTGCATATTCCCTTCCTGTTTTAATTTCTGATTCCACTTTGGCACAGTTGCTTTCTTTCCACGGAGTAATAAGCGACTGTAAGATTAGGTATTCAATAAAGGACTGCAGCATAATTTAGTATAATTGTTTGCTTCAGGCAAATTTCATTAATGGTTTTCTGCTTTTCTTAAAATTACAAATATAGAGTAGAATTGTGAATACACAATTCACAATTGTGATTTAGTTACTGCAGCCCTTCCCAACCTGGTCTGTTTTATTTATTTGAATTTATTAGCCACACAAGCTTGTCCAGATGTCTTAAAACATTTCATTTATTCATTCATATATTCATTTTATTCAACAATATTCATAGATTGCCCCAAAATGAATAACTCCTACACAGTGCAAATTTAGAAAGCAAGTGAAAAAATAATTATTTAAACAAGCTTTCCGGGACTGAATATGGAGGATATATACTATATATGTAGAATATGCATATGGATGAAGAATATATGTACTGTAGGTAGAATTCAGGTAGTGTTAGCAACTTTGCTGTTAACTGTGATTTTATTAAAAAGTCAATTTAGTAACATTAGATGTATTTAGAGGCATTTTTTTCACTATAATTGTTTTTCTAAGCTGATTAGATTTATTCTTAATTGAAATACGTAGGACTAAAGACATTTGCCAGTAAATAAATGAATAAACTTGAAGGGAATAGAGGAACACAACAAATGGTGATGGATCATGCCTAGGACTATTCAGGAGTGAGGCCTTTGAACTATGGTGCTGGAGAAGACTCCTGCGAGTCCCCTGGACTGCAAGGCGATCAAACCAGTCAGTCTTAGATGAGATCAACCCCGACTGCTCTTTAGAAGGCCAGATCCTGAAGTTGAAACTCAAATACTTTGGCCACCTAATGAGAAGGAAGGACTCGCTGGAGAAGGGCGTAATGCTGGGAAAGATTGAGGGCAATAGAAGAAGGGGACGACAGAGAATGAGGTGGCTGGATGGAGTCCCTGAAGCAGTAGGCGTGAGCTTAAATGGACTCCAGAAGATGGTAGAGGACAGGAAGACCTGGAGGAACGTTGTCCATGGGGTCGCGATGGGTCGGGCACGACTTCGCAACTAACAACAACATGGAGCTCTTATGAAGTCATTTTGAATATTATTGTGGCTGTTTTGTTTGAGGGGTATATTTTTAACTTCTGTCAAATGATATGTTTGAAATGTAGGGAGTCCTCGACTTATGATCATCATGGAACATGCCTATCATGGTCATTAGTCATGATGATCGTAAAACAGGTCAGTCGCATGACTGACTGGATTTTATGACCTTTTTTAATGGCAGTCATTAAGTGAATCATCACGGCTGTTAAGCGAATGCTACAGTCATTACATGAACTAATAATTCAATATGGGTGCGGTTTTGCTGAAAAAGCAGAAGTAAGTGCTGAGTTTTGGCAAAACCCTGGTAAAACACAGTCTCGTGACTTCAGGACACTCAAATGGCCATAAATGATGGATAAAAAGGCTGACTTACCGCCTGGGCTCCCATGTGCTTCTGGCGTTTTTGAGCTTCCAGCAGGTGGCACTGTAACCAGTCGCGTACCTGGTTAACCATTTCCAAGCCTTGCAGCAAGGCATCGCGCTCTCTTTCCAGCTGCTGCATCTGCTTGAGCTGCAGAGGGAGGGAGGGAAGGAAAGAGAGTGAGAACGAGGGAGGGAGGGAGGAAGGAAGGAAGGGAAGGAAGGGAAGGAGCGAGAAGGAGAGGGAGAGAGGGAGGAAGAAGGAAGGGAGAAAGGGGGGAAGGAGGGAGGGAGGAAGAAAGGAAAAGAGAGAGGGAGGGAGAGATAAAGAAAGAAAGAAAGAAAGAAAGAAAGAAAGAAAAAAAGAAAGAAAGAAAGAAAGAAAGGAAAGAAGGAAGGAAGGAAAGAAGGAAGGAAGGAAGGAAGGAAGGAAGGAAGGAAGGAAGGAAGGAAGGAAGGAAGGGAAAGAGCGAAAAGGAGGGAGGGAGAGAGAGGAAGAAGGAAGGGGGGAAGGAGGGAGGGAGGAAGGAAGGAAAAGAGAGTGAGGGAGGGAGGGAGAAAGAAAGAAAGAAAGGAAAGAAGGAAGAAAGGAAAGAAGGAAGGAAGGAAGGAAGGAAGGGAAAGAGTGAAAAGGAGGGAGGGAGAGAGAGAGGAAGAAGGAAGGGGGGAAGGAAGGAGGGAGGAAGGAAGGAAAAGAAAGAGAAAGGAAGGGAGGGAGAAAGAAAGAAAGAAAGAAAGAAAGAAAGAGGAAGGAAGGAAGGAAGGAAGGAAGGAAGGAAGGAAGGAAGGAAGGAAGGAAGGAAGGAAGGAAGGAAGGAAGGAAGGAAGGAAAAGAAAGAGAAACTGTAATTAGTGCAGCTTGCTGCTTCTTTGACTCCCAGGAAAATTTCTTTACAATGACCGGAGAACTTTTAACTAGACATGAGATACCCTGAAAAGAGATCTACAGTATTAAGTCATCCCTCCCCAAGATCCATAATTTAGGAGCAGAAGGGTTTGCATTCAGAAGAATTAATGCTCAGCCCTCTGTCTGAATAAACAGGCTTGGAAATGTCCTTGGAAGTCTTCTAGTCCACCCACCAACTCAAGCAGGAGATCCTATACCAATGCTATACCAATGCCGTTCAATCTCTTCTTGAAAACCTCCAGAGTTGGAGCACCCACAACAACTGGAGGCAAGCCATTTCACTGATAAATTGTCCTCACTGGCAGGAAATTTCTCCTTAATTCTAGGTCAGATCTGTCTTTGATAAGCTTCCATCTGTTATAGAAGAGACTCAATCTCATAACTTCTACCAATTACAACAAAAAGCTTGTTTCTCTTGTTCATACCCAGAAGCAGATTCGCAGCATTTTGGCTCTTTGGAAGAAGCGCAGTTGGTTGAACTGCTCATTTGAACCTCTGGTATTTTTATTTTAAAATAAAATTCTACAGCATGGTAAAAACTGCACGTGGAGTTCTATCAAAATCAGTTTTTAGGGTGGCTTGCCATGGCATCAACATCCACACCCAGTTACAATAGATAGCAGAGTATTATAAATATGAAACTAAACAATTGCTGGCAATGAAAGCAGTATTGAAATAATAATTAAACATACATCGGCATGGAGAGAGGGAGAGGGAGAGGGAGAGGGAGAGGGAGAGAGAGAGAGAGAGAGAGAGAGAGAGAGAGAGAGAGAGAGAGAGAGAGAGAGAGAGAGAGAGAGAGAGAGAGTCCAGAAGACTGGGGAAATATAACTCTTGATGAAGCTTCCAAATAAGACCTTGGTATTTCTTAAGCATAAGCACAATATAAATTAAGATGCTTCCAGCACCTAAGGACTTCTATGGGGCAAAAGCAATTCCCTCTTTTGCAGGATTTTATATGCAGTGCCCCTTTCATTGCAGAACTTCAGAGCAAATAAATACTGTTTAAGGTGCATGCAGGCTGGTGGCGGGAAGTTGCATGCATGGATCCCTGGTCCTCACAAAGACTTACCCAGAGAAAGAATCTCAAAGCGTGCAGATTGCTGAGGGCCGTTCCCAGTGGGATGATGAGGATGGTGTAGCCTCCTTGAACTGCCATGGTGGCCCTGCGGTGGCAGGCAGCAGAAGCCCTGGGGACCCTGCTTTGCTCTCCCTCACCAAATGTGGACTTCAAGCTAGACCTCGGAAGGAACTTCCTGACAGGGCCAGCCCTCAGCCAAAGCAACAGGTTGACCTATGAAGCGGTGAGCTTCCCTTTGCTGAAGGTCTTTCAACAGGCTGGTAGGTCACTTCTCATGGACACTCTTACTAGATCCTCTGCCGAGCTGGAGCTTTGGAGCTAAACAATTTCTGAGGTCCCTCCCAATTCTAGGATTCTATAAGACACTTCTCTGATCTGCTTAGGCTTCCAGACAACCAAGCTGCAACAATACACTATTTATGGGTGTAAAACCCACATGGACAGCTACTCCTGCAAATCCATTTTTGTTTCTCCTGCAACCCACCCATCAGATCTCTTTGGACCGCTCTACCATCTCCCTTCTCCTTCTTAAATCCTGCTAGCCCTCCTTCCTGTCCACTTCTGAAACATCCCCCTCCCAGCCTCCCCTCAACTCTCTCCCTTCTACCCCCTTTCCCCTTCCATCTGTCTATCCCTTTCCTTCTTTAGTAGCTCCCCGGCCCCAACTCCTGCTGCCTCTTCATCTGTAGCCACACCTTCACGCCCGTCTCTTGATGGCTTTCTCTCTAGCTTTCGGCCCTCTGCTCTGTTTTTCCCACTTGCTCCCCCATCTGTGGTCTTCTTCTCCATCGCTTTGTGTTGCCTGTTCTTTCTTTTTTTTCTCTCCATAGCCCTCTGCTTTATTCTGTGTTTTTTTTCCCCTCCCTATGACCCTTCCCCTGCCCCGGTGGAGGGTATATACTCGGTGTCTGGAAAATTCGGGTTTGCCCTACTCCGCTGGACTCAGCAGTTCTCAAAGCATGCCGGCTTAGATTTTGAGCTTCAGTTGCGCTGGATAATAGGACTCCTAAGCCCAGTCTTTTCAGCTGCCCACGTGAGCTCGGAAATGGAAGAGGTGAGCAGCAGGGTGAGGATTAACTTCTTTGACTGTCTAAAAACTTTGCCACCAGACTTCTGATACTGAATCAGCAAGCTCTGATGGTAGGATTTGTTCATTGTTTTTTCATCCCGTAATTTTTCCAGACCCAAGTGGGATAGGGGAAAATGGCTCGCAGGAACAGGATGGAAAAAGTTAGGCCAAAGAGGCCGTACAAGAAAACGTGAGAAAAGTGCATTTAAAATTAGCCAGGTTGCATAATTCTTTCCTTTCCTTGTCCTTGTAGCTCGTTTAAGTTAAGGTCGTCCTCCTTGAGCCCCAAATTTATGTTGCTAAATGAAACATTTATTAAAAAATGGGGAGTTTGCCTCATTTTACCGCCGTTGATAAATGAATCAGTGTAGTTATTAAATTAGTCAAATTGTTGTTAAGAGAATCTGGTTTCCCCACTGACTTTGCTTGTCAGAAGACCACAGACGGGGATCACGTGATCCCAGGACACTGCAACCGTCATAAATATGAGTCAATTGCCAAAGCGTCTGAATTTGGATCTTATGACCATGAGGATGCTAGAACCGTCGTAAGTGTGAAAACTGCCCCTAAGTCACTTTTTTCAGTGCCGTTTTGCAACTTCGTACGGTCACCAAATAATAATAATAATAATAATAATAATAATAATAATAATAATAATAATAATAATAATAATAATAATAATAATAATAATAATAATAATAATAATAATAATAATAATAATAAAGTTGGAAAGGACCTTGGAGGTCATCTAGTCCAACCCCCTGCTCAGGCAGGAAACCCTATACCATTTTGGACAAATGGCTGTCCAGTCTTTTCTTAAAAACTTCCAGTGTTGGAGCATTCACCGCTTCTGGAGGCAGATTATCCTGTGGCAAGTTGTCCTAGACCCC
This sequence comes from Protobothrops mucrosquamatus, assembly GCF_001527695.2. NCBI lineage: Eukaryota > Metazoa > Chordata > Lepidosauria > Squamata > Viperidae > Protobothrops > Protobothrops mucrosquamatus. The sequence goes on along the minus strand of NW_015387948.1, from coordinate 144,556 downwards.
CTTGGGATTACATGCTTACGTGGTTAAAAAAACTGGAAAAGCATTAAAACAGCTTAAGCAAGAAACAAGATCAACCATTCCTGAAGATTCTGTTGTTGCCTTGCAATGGTGGAATGTTAGATCAGCTACAAACATTAGCCTGTTTCTCAATTTTATTCTCTAGAGTTTAATCACATACCGAAAGAATCTGGTTTTGATAGCAGAGGTTAATCCTGGAATGTTTGTATTAAGAAAGGGCTTAGTTTGCATTGCTAAGAATCACTGCAGAGAATTATTACATATGCAACTTTTTTCACACTGCAGTTATAAGCATGAGTTAATTGTTGTTAAGTCGAGGACTACCTGTATTAACTCAGAAACCTTTTAGAGAGCAGAGCAGGGGTGTGTGAGTGTGTATGATTTTGTTTTGCCGTGCATGAAACTGATGTGGATTTCTTAAGATTTGAATAAATGGAAGGGGGAAAGTGGAATGGGGAACGGGGAGAGGGGAGAGGAATGGTGAAGCAAAGTGAAGGAAGGGAAGGAAAGGAGACTAATCTTTTAGTTAGCTCTATGGAATCATTCTCTGGATCCCCTTACCATTTCATATTCCACATCACCGGAAATAGTATGTCTACGCGGTTCCTTTGGAATCATCCTGCACCTCCCACTTTGGGACAAGAAGCTGTTTGTGCTCCTGGATCGAGTGACTCCTTTCCCATCAGATTCTCCTAGAGAAAAAAAAGAGAAGGTTGCTAGGGATGTTGTTGTTGTTGTTGTTTAGATTCCCCTCCCCCTTTAACTATGAACTATTTGGTTCTGTTTCTGCCAGATGATTTTACAAAAATGAAGGTGCTTGTACAGGTTTGAGGACCTCAAAAATACAGATTCTAAGAAGCCATGGACTTATTCTAAATCAAACTTCTTAATTTGTTCTTTTTGTTGTTGTTCTTGTTGACCTGACACAATATCTGATACATTTCATTTAATAAAACTAACACAGGGACTGTTTCCTTCCTGAAAGCTGCAACCTCCAATAACGGTCATTTCAGGAGATTCTAGGAGGCATCTTGAGATGTTGGATTTGGACCAAGCCAGCCTTTTTCATCTCTCCTGATAGGAAACCAAAATCTTGAGTGGATCTCAGCTGAGTGGATCCCCTCATTTTTCATCCTGCCCAAACACCCTGACCGTGTTTGAAAATAAGACCCAACTGGAAAATAAGCCCTAGCATGATTTTTCAGGATGCTCGTAATATAAGTTCCACCTCAAAAATAAGCCCTGGTTAAAATCGTCACCCAGATGGATGCATTTAGTACCGTATTTCCCTGAAAATAAGACCTAACTGGACAATAAGCCCTAATGCGTCTTTTGGAGCAAAAATTAATATAAGACATGGTCTTATTTTCGGGGAAACAAGGTAAGTGGAATTTCCAGGCACAATCATCTTACTTTTTTCCTCAATAACCAGTTGAGGAAACCTAGTGAGATGAATCAGCCCCATCACCTAGAGAAGGGGTAGTCAACCTTGGCTCTTTTATGACTCGTGGACTTCAATTCCCAGAATAAAACTGGGAGTTGAAGTCCACGAGTCATAAAAGAGCCAAGGTTGACTACCCCTGAGTCCTAGAGTTTCTCTACTGTACCTATATATTGAGTGTCTATGGAGATTCTCAACTATCTACGTAATGGTTGTTCCAAAGGTGGGTTGTTGTTTTTTTCCAAAAGGCAACTGGACTTTCTTTTCCATGTCAATCCTTTTTATTAATTTGTAATATAAAATACAAAAATACAAGAGCGAATAATAGGAAAAATAGGAGAGGGAAAAGTGTAGAAAAGTGTAGAGAAGAAGGGAAAAAGAAAGAAAACGCATTGACTTGCGACTCTCTTTGGTGCATAGACTAGGACAGGGGTAGGCAATCTTGGCTCTTTTATGACTCGTGGACTTCAACTCCCAGAATTCCTGAGCCAGCATGGCTCAGCTTGGAAACCTCTCCCTTTCCCCTCAGCATGGCTGGCTCAGGAATTCTGGGAGTTGAAGTCCACGAGTCATGAAAGAGTCAAGGTTGCCTACCCCTAGACTAGGAGGTAACATTGAACCTCAACTTTCTACTTTTACATAATAGTAACCTGGTCCTTCAAGTCTTCCAATGGTATCCCCACCCCTACTTGATACTGGTCATCCTCTTCTCTTTCCCTCCACCATTCCCATCATTAGAGACTTCTCTAGAGAGCTAGGCCTTCATAAAGTATTCTAAGTGGGATAATTTGAGCTTGATCATTTATAATTTGATAATTTGAGCTTGGTCATTTGTGCTTCTAGTGAGAACTGTGGCTTGTTTAGTTTGATGATCCATTTGTTTTGTTTTCTCAGAAGTCTTCTCCAACATCAAGGTGTTGATACTCTTTCTACTGTGCTTCTTTGAAAACCAAATTCTGGATTCCAGGGCAAACAATTGCTTGCATAATTCTGATCATTGTTAAGTATAGACACATCCTGGCATCTTGAGTGTCTGTCTGTCAACTCCATTAGGTAGACCAAATCAAGAAATTAACTCTACAGGAAAACTAAAAATACTTTAATTGAGACAGGCTATGATAATAGAATCTTGCAAGTTTGATTGTGCTATATTATTTCCTCCATCTTATAATTCACTGAATTAGGGACTTGGGTTTGGCTAGCCTAAAGAAAAGGATAGGATAGGGACTGGGAGGGACTGGTTTGGACAAAACTCAGCAGCACTTTTTCGTGCGGCTGCTGATAAAAACATGATCGTCAACATGATCGCCAACGTCCAATAACGGATATGGCACAAGAAGAAGAAGAAGAAAGAAAAGAAGAAATAGGAGTGACATGATAGTAGTATTCCAGTATTTGAGGGGCTGTCACAAAGAGGAGGGAGTCAAATTATTCTCCAAAGCACCAGAGGGCAAGACAAGAAACAATGGTTGGAAACTGATCAAAGAGAGAAGCAACCTGGAATTAAGGAGAAATTTCCTAACAGTGAGGAGAATTAACCAGTGGAACAGCTTTGCCTTCAGAAATCATGGACACTCCATCACTGAGATTTTTAAGAAGAGACTAGACAGTCACTTGTCTGAAATGGTATAGGTTCTCCTGCTTGAGCAGGGGGCTGGACTAGAAGACCTCCAAGGTCCCTTCCAGCTCTATTCTATTCTTTTTCAAAGAAAAACCAAGACAGTCCAGATGCTTTTTTGAAAAGCATCTTTGGGACTTCATGTAGGTTCTAAATAATAAAGGATCTCCAGCCACAGAGCTTGTAGAGCTGTTTCTACCAAGTCACCATGCACAATTTATGATGCAGCAACCTCAAGGCAACCTAATTACAACCCTGCCAGTTACCACCTGTTTTTGCTAGCCAGTATTTTGCAACAAAGGGTGCTGAAGACTTCTGCCAGATCACAGTTTGTCCTGAATCAACTGCAATTGGCTTCTGTGGCCCTAACGTAGGCACCACTGAGTCTAGGAAGCTGATCTGATCCAATACAGATAGTCCTCGAGTTACGACCATAACGAAAGCTGCCCTTCATGGTCGTAACTTGTGATTGTCTTAAATCAGGTCACCCAGGTAACTGAGCCAATTTTACAATCTTTTTTTGTAGAAATCATAAAACGACCATCATGGTCATTGAACACGACAAAAAATTCCTGTTTTCAGCAAAACCTTTATAAAACCCAGTCCATATAACTGTGGGACACAGCAAATGGCCATAAATGCGGCCTGGTTGCAAAGTGCCCTCATGTGATTGGGAGAGGGATCCAGCTGTCAGAACTTCGAACTTCGAATCTGGATCACAAACACTCCCAGGGGCAGTCTGTCATCATTTCAAACGGTCGCTAAGCAGCCTGTCGTACGTCAAGGACTACCTGCAAAGGCGGTTTCACGCACAGCCTTGTCCCCTGCACCAGGAAACATGGAAGAAACGGGCCAAATCCAAGTTGGTCAGGTACTTCTGGAGCAAAAGCCCATGAAATTCATGGCCACAGCTGCGTTTGAATCATTTGGCCAGGCATACATGAGGTCTCCTGTGCATGGGACGAGTGGTGGCCAGCCATCAGTCACGGATCGTGGGGCAGCTGCTCAACGAAGCGGCTCTGGGTCAGCTCGACAGATGGAAGGACGTCTGAGGCTCAGTGCCAAATGCTTGAAGCCGCAGCCACCATCTCCCCACTGCATAGACCGCAGCTGAGAGATCAGCTGTCAGTCGGAAGGCCTACCGAAGCCATTCACCGCCAACGGATATTCTCTGTGATTCTCCCTCATGCTAACAGGCCTCTTAATTTCCTCACCCAATCAGAAGTGTGCTCTGTTTTTTTGCTTCCCGCTCTTGACTTAATTCATTCTGGCAGGCATTTGGGCAAATCTTCTCGGATCAAAGTCATGCGAAGAAACAGGCTCCCCTCCTCCACCAATTCAATTAAGGGAAACTGACAGTCGGCAAAACAAACACACATCGGGCTTCTGGCTGGAAAAGCTGGGGCAATGGGACTGCTAGGAGGAAATTACATGGTAACCCTCGACTTACAACGGTTGGTTTAGTGACTGTTCAAAGTTACAACGGCACTGAAAAAAGTGACTTGGGTCTGTTTTTCCCATTTAAGACCACTGCAGCATCCCCAGGGTCACATGATCAAAATTCGGATGCTTGGCAACTGGTTCATATTTATGACGGTTGTCTTGTCCTGGGGGTCATGTGAACAGCTTTTGCAACCCTCCGACAAGCAAAGTCAAGGGGGAAGCCAAGTTCACTTAACAACCGTATTACTAATTTAACAACTGCAGTGATTCACTTAACAACTGTGGCTGGAAAGGTTGTAAAATGGGACAAAGCTGACTTAGCAAAGATCTCACTTAAGAAATATAAATTTGGGGCTCAGTTGTGGTCGTTAAGTCGAGGACTACCTACAAGAGTAGCCAATCAGATGCTCCAGCGGGCAAGACAGGAAGTTCTGCTTAAGCATAGCCCAGTTTCAAAATGGTGATAACTTCGATCAGGTGAAAACATGGCTCTAATGGGCAATGAGTTGGTCTTCAAATACCTCAAAAGGTACTGTGACCCACTATCTTAATGGGATGGGAGAGTGACCATTTGAAACAATAATGGACACCTCCCCCCCCCGGAAAAAAGGTACTTATGACTGGATTTGAAATGTTGAGGGCTGACCCCGCCCCCCCGGTCATGTGACTGCATTTTGGGTGCTCAGCAACCAGCCCATATTTACAGCCAATTTGCAGCATCCCATAGTCACATAAGCGCATTCTACTAAAAGTACCTCCGGTGAACAATGCTTAAAAAGCACTGCATTCATTTAAAGGATAAATGATGGACATAAATCGAGGATTACCTGAGTGAGTATGCAGGCCTATCTTAATACAGGTTGTCCTTGACATTTGTTTAGTGACCGTTCAAAGTCACAACGGCACTGAAAAAAGTGTCTTATGACCGGTTTTCACGCTCGCGACCGTTGCAGCGTCTTCTTGCTCACATGCTCAAAATTCAGACGCTTGGCAACTGACTCATATTTATGACGGTTGCAGTCTCCCGGGGTCATGTGATCCCCTTTTGCGACCTTCTGACAAGCAAAGTCAATGTGAGAAGCCAGATTCATTTAACAACCATGTTACTAATTTAACAACAGCAGAGATTCACTTAACAATTGTGGCAAGAAAGGTCATAAAATGAAAAAAAAACTCACTTACCAACTGTCTTGCTTAGCAACAGAAATTTTGGGCTCCATTGTGGTTGTAAGTCAAGGATTATCTCTATGTGCTATAGAGTCACAGTCATAAGTCGAGGAGTACCTAATACTAACTTTGTCCATTTCTCTGTCCACTTTAATAGTCCTTCCTGAATCTAGTGAACCCCAGAAAGGTTGGGGTGACAACTCACAATCCACCCAAAATATCATGGTAAACTCTTCTCATGATCCACAACCGAATGCCTTCCAGATGCTCAAAAGTACAGGCCCCATTATCCCCAACCAAATAACTGGCATAGATCAAACTCCTCAGGCTTTTGAAAGTTAGACCAGGGATCACATTCCAAAAAGTGAGTGAGCAAGAACAAAGCTGGCATTAGGTTTAATTAAAATTAAAATTCTAATCAGTTCAAAATAGGATGGTTCCCTCTGCATTCAGTGATTTATCTCCTCTCATCTTAAAAGAATAAATCAACAAATAGGCTGATTTAACTGTGCCTTTCAATTATGAGAGTATTGCCCATAACACAAGGAAAAGATTTAGATACAGCTCCTAAACCAGAAATGAGAAGTCCAAAAGAGTGGCATTGGAGCGCAGCTTCAAAACAATAATATTTATCAGACAGAAAAATTATACTTCTGAGAAACTGTATAGGCCAATCTCTCATATCACGAGCTACTTTCAACCTTCCCCCGCCTATTGCTGATGTTGTCTCCATCCCGCTTGGCTAACGACTGGCTGGAAAGATAGGAATGATACTTTAACCAATTGGAGAAATTAATATGTTTTTTTTTAAAAAAAACTGCTTGCAAAAAAAACCTCAGGCACACATCGTTCTGATTAGAATCTCATTGACGGTTTTATGCTGCCTGTTTCTTTTCTGTGCTCTTTTATTTTCTTTTATTTTCTTTCTGTTTCCTCTGTAGCTATATTGCTTGCAAATGATTTTGGGAAGACAATGAAGAGGTGATATATGAACACAACTAATAAAGAGGAAAGAAAGAGAGAGAGACAGAAAAAGAAAGAAAGAAAGAAAGAAAGAAAGAAAGAAAGAAAGAAAGAAAGA
>NW_015387948.1:112645-137638 GCF_001527695.2 Protobothrops mucrosquamatus | reverse complement strand
GAAGGAAGGAAGGAAGGAAGGAAGGAAGGAAGGAAGGAAGGAAGGAAGGAAGGAAGGAAGGAAGGAAGGAAGGAAGGAAGAAAGATAGATTACGGTGTTGAACTTTCTTTCACAAATCCATTCGGGATAAGGAGGTGACTAGGGGCAGGGGGTCTCCAATGGAGAAAGTGCAGAACAGGCAAGCCCATCTGCTACCGGAAGGAATGAATACTTGGGAGAGAAAGGAAAGCCCCCCCCCAATTGTTTTTCTGCTGTTTTCTAATCCCCCTCCCACCCTGCCAGCCTCCGGTCTCTGCACGGCCCATTAAGGAAAGCTCCTTATCATGGGGGGAAGTTGGATCAGAGCAGCTGGTAAGAGGATTGGTTATCTCTACATCCTGGGGAGCCCGGCTTAGGTCCACTCAATCCCTGGCCGTATGTTGTCGGCTTGTTGGGGTCATGTTAATGCCGGGTGGGGGAGAGAAGGCTTTTGTAGCAAGATAAGGAAAGTTAGTCCATCACCTCCCTAGCTAGTATTTGCCCTAATAAAGGAGGATATTTGTAGCTCAGGGTTAAAATGAGGGGTCCTTGGTTGTTTTAACCACAGACATTTCATTACCAAACTAGGTAACGTCATCAGTGCTAGTAAGGAGTAGGATTATATTCTAGGGGCTTGCCCTGACAGTGTTGGTGGAGGTGGTCTTACAAGTTCTTTGGTTTGGTCTGTTTACTGTTAGCTCGTTCGGCAGTTCAATGATTGGCACATTGTGTACTTCTTGACTGTCGGTCTGGTGTTAACACTGGAATTAATCTATGCTCATCTGGATGCTGATGGCTGGTGGGAAAGTGTTTTGGTCTTTGTGTTGTTCGCTTTTTGGCTTGTTGATTTATTCCAATGGTTCTCAACCTTTTTAATGCCACGACCCCCAACCGGTCGTAAGTCGAGGACTAAACCGGTCGTAAGTCGAGGACTAAACCGGTCGTAAGTCGAGGACTAAACCAGTCGTAAGTCGAGGACTAAACCGGTTGTAAGTCGAGGACTAAACTGGTCGTAAGTCGAGGACTACCCAACCTGTCATAAGTCGAGGACTTTCCCTGCCCGGGAGCGCCACGCATGCGTGGTTCCGCCCCCTGCGCCGGCCGAGGCGTAGCTGGCAAGCGGCAGAGACGGAGCAGGCCGACCACCAGCTGGCCCAGCTCAAGGGAGGTAGGCACCCGCCGGAAAAGGGGGAAAAAATGGCGGACAGCCTTGCTTGGCGACCCCCGTGAAATGGTCGATCGACCCCAAATGGGGTCACGACCCATAGGTTGAGAACCGCTGATTTATTCTTTGTAGTATTTGTCTTTTTCTTCTTGTCTCTGCAACTGCAAAGACTTCTCTTATCCTCTCATAGGTCTTTTCTCAATTTCCACCTAACTGTGGCCCAAGTAGGACCTTCTTTCTGACATGTCCCCACGACACTGACTTCATCTGGTCGCCAGCCTGCTATGGATGCAGGTCAAGGTCATCCTGAGCTCTACCCACAATGAGGGTGAAGATTCATTCTCCAAGCTTACGGGCTGGTTTCTGAACGTTTCGTTACCAGGCTAGGTAACATCTTCAGCGGAGTTTAGGGGATGTCAGTGTCGATGTTCTGTTTATAAGGGCTTCAGGTGTGGGTGTGTCAAGTGAGGGTCTGGTGATGGGTCAGTGTCAGAACACTGACACTGACCTCCCCTAAACCAGTGGTGGCGAATCTATGGCACGTGTGCCAGAGACGGCACTCAGAGCCCTCTCTGTGGGCACGTGTGCCATGTCCCAGAGATGGCAACCGTCCCTCTTCAACCAGCCACCCACTAACTTGCCGAGGTCCCACGTGGCCGGATGCATCCCAGCATGGCTGGTTTCCCTCCCCGTCGTCTCATCCCTCCCGGCCTCGCATGCTCTCCTTTTCCCAGGCACGACCCACTGCATCGCCTCCTCAGCTGTCGGCTGGCCCTCCAACTCAGAGGCGGCTTCTCCGAATTGCTGGTGGCGGGCTGCGGAGCCCCAGAGTGTGCTGGTCGAGGGGCTAGCAGGCTGTGACTGCTGACGGACACTGTCGGCCCCCATGCGCTCACTGGCCTCTGTGTGTGGGGGCCGGCGGTGTCAGGCAGCAGCCGTCCTGGCCCCTGCCTTGCCTGGCAACAATGGCATCCCCACCCTGCCTCACCTTGCCTCGCTTCACCCCACAGGACAAGCCTCCTGCCCACCGCCCCACCTGCCAGAGACCCCCTGGATCTCCCCCCACCCTGCCCTGCCCCTCCCCACGAGCAACATCGAGGTGACTACGCCCACCTTGGCCACACCCACCCAGTCTGCCATGACCACCACAGCCACGCCCACCCAGTGGGCCACGCCTACCTTGCACCCGGCGATAAATAAGTGGGTTTTGGGTTGCAGTTTGGGCACTCGGTCTCTAAAAGGTTCGCCACCACTGCCCTAAACGCCACTGAAGAGGTTATCTAACCTGGTAACAAAGTGTTCGGAAACCAACCCACAAGCCCGGAGAACGAATCTTCACCCTCATCCTACACCCAAACTATACATACTCGCCAGTATTGCAAATCTATTCACAATGGCAGTCTTCTTCCCCCCCGCCTCCCCCCTCTCCTGAAACTGCCCAAGGACAACCCAAAGGCAGATGAAATCTGCTAGCTTTATTCCTTTTAATTTGGAGAAAAAGTCAAGGGAAATAGCTTCAAACAGAGATCACAGAGGGAGGAGACTGACCGCAGCAGTGTTGTGCCTGTGACCCACGCTTGGCAAAAGACCAGAGAGGTTTGCTTTCCCTGAGAATTTAAATATAGGAAGTTGTTGATCTACAACCGTTCATTTAGTGACTGTTCAAAGTTACAACAGCACGGAAAAAAGTGTGTCAGGACCAGCTTCCACGCTTACGACCATTACAGCATCCGCATGATCCCAGGATCAAAGTTCGGACGCTTGGCAGCCGGCACGAATTTCTGACATTTGCACGGTCCGTGTGATCACCTCTTTTTTTTTTTTTTTGTATCTAAAACCAAAGTTCATATTACAAGGAAGGGAGGGAGAAATGCTGTCTGACTTGGTAACACTATAAAAATGCTCAAATTTCAAGATATCTTTTTCGAAGAAGAAGAAGGAGGAGGAGGAGGAGGAGGAGGAGGAGGAGAAGAGGAAGAAGAAGAGGAAGAGGAAGAGGAAGAGGAAGAAGAAGAAGAAGAAGAAGAAGAAGAAGAAGAAGAAGAAGAAGAAGAAGAAGAAGAAGAAGAAGAAGAAGAAGAAACTTTATTTTTCACCTTGAAAAACCCATCTCAGTCACAGTATACAGTATCTTCTTCTGCTTATTCGGAATCAATCTAGATTGAACGCAGGGCAGAAAACAGGCCAGATTCTACATAGTCCTCAACTTACGACCACAACTGAGCCCAACATTTATGTTGCTACGTGAGACATTTATTAAGTGAGCTTTGCCCCATTTTGCAACTTTCTTGCCACAGTTGTTAAGTGAATCACTGCAACTGTTAAGTTAGTAACACGGTTGTTAAGTGAATCCGGCTTCCCCCATTGACTTGGGTTGTCAGAAGGTCGCAAAAGGGGATCACATGACCCCGGGACGCTGCAACCGTCATAAATATGAACCAGCATCCTAATTTTAATCACATGACAGTTGGGATGCTGCAAAAGTCGTAACTGTGAAAAACGGTCATAAGTCACATTTTTCAGTGCCATTGAAACTTTGAATATTTACTAAACGGATCGTTGTAAACAGTGCTTTTTTTCTAAAAAAAAAAAAAGGTGCCGGAACTCACACATGTCATACAACCCGCCTTGCGGGTTCCATCCAAAAAAGGTGTCGGAACTCCGTTCTGGGCGTTCTATGAGAAAAAAAACCCTGGTTGTAAATTGAGGACTACCTGTACTGCGGGGGGGTGGGGGGTGGGGTTCATTTCTTCCTAGGAAATCTTGGCAACGTATATTACTTATTTCCTGGTTTTGTCTTTACAACAACCCTGTAGAGTAGAAAAATTGTGATTTGTTCAACATTAAGAGCCGTGGTGGCACAGTGGTTAGAATGCGGTATTGCAGACTAATTCTGCCAACTGCTAGGAGTTTGATACTGACCGGTTCAAGGTAGACTCAGCCTTCCATCCTTCCAAATTCGGTAAAATGAGGACCCAGATTATTGGGGGCAACATGCTGACTCTGTAAATCGCTTAAAGAGGGCTATAAAGCACTGTGAAGCGGTATATAAGTATTAAGTGCTATTGCTATTGCTATCTGCTCACAGGATCATGTGAAAAATTAGACCAGACTGCAAACCACTCATCTCAAGACTTAGGTTACAGGTAGTCCTCAACTTACGGCCATAATTGAGTCTAATATTTTCATTGCTAAGTGAGACAGTTGTTAAGTGAATTCTGCCCCATTTGATGACCCTTCTTGCCACAGCTGTTAAGTGAATCGCTGCAGTTGTTAAGTTGTTAAGTGGCTCTGGCTTCCCTATTGATTTTACTTGTTAGAAGGTCGCAAAAGGTGATCACGTGACTCCAAGGCCCTGCAACAGTCATAAATATGAGGATCTGACTTTTAATCACATGACCACGGGGAAACTGCAGTTGTGTTAAGTGTGAAACACAGTCACAAGTCACTTTTTTCAGGGACATTGTAACTGCCGACGGTCACTAAATGCACTGTTGTAAATAGAGGACTACCTGTATTGTATTGGTCCATTTTCAAGGGACCCCAGTAGAATATTATTTCCCATGCCATAAAAAAACTTCACCTGCTGGATGAAGAGAAGGACGAGGGGGGACATGATAGCAGTGTTCCAATATCTCAGGGGCTGCCATAAAGAAGAGGGAGTCAAGCTATTCTCCAAAGCACCTGAAGGCAGGACAAGAAGCAACGGATGGAAACTAATCAAGGAGAGAAGCAACCTAGAACTAAGGAGAAACTTCCTGACAGTGAGAACAATTAACCAGTGGAACAACCTGCCTCCAGAAGCGGTGAATACTCCAACATTGGAAGTTTTTAAGAAGAGACTGGACAGCCATTTGTCCGAAATGGTATAGGATTTCCTGCCTGAGCAGGGGGTTGGATTAGATGACCTTCAAGGTTCCTTCCAACTTCACTACTACTACTACTACTACTACTACTACTACTACTACTACTACTACTACTACTACTACTACTATTATTATTATTATTATTATTATTATTATTATTATTATTATTATTATTATTATTATTATTATTATTATTATTATTTTTCCTGCAGTCCAAATTGTCCCAAAGGGGCTTTTTCAAAAACACAACTGGACTGTGTTTTTCCTTGAAGACTTTTCGCTTCTTATCCAAGAAGCTTCTTCAGATCAAGGAAACAAACGAAGAAAAGTCCACTTGCCTTTTGAAAAAGCACCTTTGGGACCACCGTGACCTGGATGACTGAGAATCTCCATAGAGATGTAGTCCAAATTGCTATCTATTCTTTTTATCCTTGCCTGATGGCACTCCACAAAATAAACTCTTCCAGCTCAAGGCGTTTTGTTTTAATTAGCCGTTTTCTGGCCTACTTTCCTGTTATTTAAAGGCATGGCACTCGTCCATTCTGCCAGTCCCTAATCTCAGATGTCAGCGTCCCAATTTTCAACTGCAGGCCTATTGATCCAGCAAGTTGGAAAGGAACAGAAGGCAATCTAAATGAATTTCCCGCAGAGAAAACGGGAACGCTTTCCCCTCTTAAACTCTGCCACTTAGATATCCTTCTGTGCAATCTGGGCTCGACCATTGTTTCCAGGCTGGATGGATGGCCAGAACCCAGCACAGTTTTTGCAATGAGGCTTGCAAAAGCTCCAAAGGCGAAATAGGGGAGAACCAGCAAATTGAACATTTTAGGAAGAGTCCCCCGTAAGAAACCAGCAGGGTCATGACTTCCTATCTCGCTTATTTCCGGATTTAATCTGAAACTCAAAGAGTTCTGAAATTGCAGAATAACCTTAAAGATTATATACAGGTAGTCCTTGACTTATGACCGCAATGGAGCCCAAAACTTCTGATGCTAAGTGAGATAGTTGTTCTGAGTTTTGCCCTATTTCAGGGGTAGGCAACCTTGGCTCTTTTATGACTCGTGGACTTCAACTCCCAGAATTCCTGAGCCAGCATGGCTCAGCTTGGAAACCTCTCCTTTTCCCCTCAGCATGGCTGGCTCAGGAATTCTGGGAGTTGAGGTCCACAAGTCATAAAAGAGCCAAGGTTGCCTACCCCTGCCCTATTTGATGACCTTTCTTGCCACAGTTGTTAAGAGAATCACTGCAATTGTTAAGTTAATATGGTTGTTAAGTGAATCTGGCTTCCCCTTTGCCTTTGTTTGTCAGAAGATCGCAAAAGGGAATCACGTGACTCCGGGACACCGTGACTGATATCAGTATGAATCAGTTGACAAGCATCCAAATTTTGATCATGGGGATGCTGCCATGGTCATAAGTGTTAAAAAAATGATCATAAGTCGCTTTTTTTCGGTGCCATCGTAACTTTGAACGGTCACTAAAGGAATGGTTGTAAGTTCAAGGACTAGCTGTAGTCCAGTCCCCCTTTGATCTCTTGCCACCCCATCTCTGGATGTCAGTGGCCATCTCAAGATGTTCTCATTTCTCCTGTTTCATTTTGCTCCTCTTTCAGAAAACACAGCCCCCACCCCAATTTCCAAACACCATTCTAGGCTGCATTAACCGAGGGATAGAATCAAGATCACATGAAGTGTTCATACCACTTTACAATGCCTTAGTAAGGCCACACTTGGAATACTGCATCCAGTTTTGGTCACCACGATGTAAAAAAGATGTTGAGACTCTAGAAAGAGTACAGAGAAGAGCAACCAAGATAATTAGCGGACTGGAGGCTAAAACATATGAGGAACGGTTGCTGGAATTGGATACGTCTAGTTTAACGAAGAGAAGGACGAGGGGGGACATGATAGGAGTGTTCCAATATCTCAGGGGCTGCCACAAAGAAGAGGGAGTCAAGCTATTCTCCAAAGCGCCTGAAGGCAGGACAAGAAGCAACGGATGGAAACTAATCAAGGAGAGAAGCAACCTAGAACTAAGGAGAAACTTCCTGACAGTTAGAACAATTAACCAGTGGAACAGCTTTGCCTCCAGAAATTGTGGGTGCTCCAACCCTGGAAGTTTTTAAGAAGAGACTGGACAGCCATTTGTCTGAAATGGTATAGGGCAGGGGTAGGCAACCTTGGCTCTTTTATGACTCGTGGACTTCAACTCCCAGAATTCCTGAGCCAGCTTGGCTGGCTCAGGAATTCTGGGAGTTGAAGTCCACGAGTCATAAAAGAGCCAAGGTTGCCTACCCGTGGTATAGGGTTTCCTGCCTGAGCAGGGGGTTCGACTAGATGACCTCCAAGGTCCCTTCCAGCTCTATTCTGTTCTGTTCTACTTACGTGTCCGACTCGCCTTCTTCACCTGGGCAGCTCCTGTGCTTCCCCAGTCCGCCTCCTCTGCTGCTCCTTCTTCGGTTTGGAAGAGGGCAATCCTCAACCCGGCCACTAGGCGGGGAAAACTTAAAAAGCCCCCGCAGGGCTCGGCCACTCGCTGGAGAGCCTGCAGGACCCCGGCTGGGATCTCTCGGTCCTCTCGGGGGGCCACCCCGGAGCCGCCCCGCCCCCAGCGGCTCTCGATCTCCGAGATGTGGACGCTCCCTTGGCCTTGGTCGTCCAAGATCTCGAAGAGGATCCGGAGACTCTGGAGGAAGGGGCGGGGCAGGCGGGCTCCGCTCGGAGGAGGGTCTTCTGCGATGGGGGGAAGAGAAGGGGTCGCCAGCCCCCCCGAATTCATCCGGATGGTGGTGGGGGACCCCCAAAAGGCGGAGGGGCTTAGATTTGGGCCAAGAGGGGGGGGGTGTTGAGCAGCCCCCCCTGGCAGGGACGAAGAAAGTTGGAAGTTCTTGGGATGAGACTGGAAAGCTCCAATATTTTTTTTTTTTCCCCCCCCGAAGGATGCAATAATTCTGCTGAGCGGAATCGGAGTTAACCGGGCTCGGTGGGAAAGGACGCCGGCGAACGGGTTAGTCGAGGCAGAAGACCGGCCAACGAAAGCTCCCCGGTTCTCCCTTTCTCCTTCTCTGCCCGCCCCAGCAGTCAGACGTGAAGAGATCTCTGGTTTGACCCAGTCGGAAGATCCGATGGGATTGAGTCAGATGACCCTCTCGGATAATCACCCTGGACGCCAGACGATTAGCAGCTCTGCTAATGAGGTGGATTCCTCTCAGTGGAGTGACCGGGGAGGGGAGGGGAGGGACGGGGGGGGGGAAGAGTTTTCGCCCTCTGCGTGTTGGAAGTTGTTACCCGAAGTGTAAGATCAATTCTTCTCTTTCTCTTCTTTTCCCCTTCTCTGACTTACAGAATACAGAATAATCAGGGTTCGAAGGGACCTTGGAGGTCTTCTAGTCCAGTGGTGGCGAACCTATGGCACGGGTGCCAAAGGCGGCACTCAGAGCCCTCTCTGTGGGCACGCACACTGTCGGCCCAGTGCTAGGCCTTCAGCTAGAATGATTTTGTAAAACCTTTTCGCTTTAGGCCTCCGCCGCCATGTCCCCCCAAAAAAAGGTTCAATCAATCAGTCAATTTCAACTTCTCACGGGAAAAAAAAGATCTTGCAAAGTTGGAATTGATTGATTGAACTTTTTAGTCCCGCCCAGTCTGCCATTACCACCGCAGCCATGCCCACCCAATTGGCCATGCCCCCCCAAATGGCCACCCCCCCAAATGGCCACACCCAGCCAATGGGCCACACCCACCCGGCACCCGACGATGCACAAGTGGGTTTTGGGTTGCAGTTTGGGCACTCAGTCTCTAAAAGGTTCGCCATCACTGTTCTAGTCCAACCCCCTGCTCGAGCAGGAGACCCTATACCAAGGGTAGGCAACCTCGGCTCTTTTATGACTCACTGACTTCAACTCCCAGAATTCCTGAGTAGCTGACTCAGGAATTCTGGGAGTTGAAATCCATGAGTCATAAAAGAGCCGAGGTTGCCTACCCCTGCCCTATACCATTACAGACAAGTAGCTGTCCAGTCTCTTCTTAAAATCCTCCAGTGATGAAGCACCCACCGCTTCTGAGGGCCAGCTGTTCCACTGGTTAATTGTTCTCGCTGTCAGGAAATTCCTCCTTAGTTCTAGGTTGCTTCTCTCTTTAATTAGCTTCCATCCGTTGCTTCTTGTCCTGCCTTCTGGTGCTTTGGAAAATAGCTTGACTCCCTCTTCTTTGTGGCAGCCCCTGAGATATCGGGACACTGTTATCATGTCACCTCTACTCTTTCTTTTCATTGGGCTAATCCAGTGGTGGCGAACTTATGGCACGCGTGCCAGAGGCGGCACTCGGAGCCCTCTCTGTGGGCACACGTGCCGTTGCCCCAGCCTCGCCTTCCCCCGCGACCCCCTCCTCACCAGCAGCCCCCCTGGAGGAGAGTCACCCCCGAGCGTGGCCCACACGGAGCAGCGCAGCCAAGGACATGGCAGCCAGGCAGCATGGACAAGACTCTGCCCTCACGCCTCGTCGTACGCAGATGATGCTGCAGGGCGCGGGCAGAGGGCACGGCCGCCATGGCGCTGCTGGGCCGCCATGGCAATCTGCGGCGGGCCCTGGAGGCGGTGAGTGGCCCTGTGGGCAGGCAGGGTGGGGGCGGGGCCAGTTTTGGGCATTTGGTCTCTGAAAGGTTTGCCATCACTGGGCTAATCTAATTGGAATAGAGCTGGAAGGGACCTTGGAGGTCTTCTAGTCCAACCCCCTGCTCAAGCAGGAGGTCCTATACAATTTGAGACAAGTGGGTGTCCAGCCAAATTCCCAAAATCATCTGCAAGGTTTCCTGTTTCCAGAGTATTTCCTCAGCCTACTGTAGATAGTTTGATTTTTTTTAAAAAAAAATGCAGAAGGCAGGGGAGAAGATGGCTAGAAGTGTTGAAGCCTTGGAGTCTGCAGTTTTCATATTTTGGAGATTCTACCCAAAGTGATGCCTTCATTTAAACCGCAAAGGCTGAATTCACACAACATGTCAAACCCAAACTGAGCAAGCCATAGTTCCTAGCATGAAAGGAGGAGAAAGGTTACAGAGAGCCCTGTGTGTCTCTGCTGGGCGCTACTACGGCTTCCAAGTGCTTTAGGATGAAAGGGAGAAAGAAGCCTTGAGTCCCTGAGAGTCAGGTTGCATATAAATTTAAGTGATGGTAACGATGTTGAGAAGGATGTAATGATGCAATCATTAATCGTCCAGTTTTGAAAATACAATATTCTGCTTTCACATGAATCTCTCATTCCTTAAGTGAAACAGACAACTCTCTTGGGAGGTGGGAAGCGCAAGCAGAAAGAAAGCAAACGGTTTTATACAGTATTAATATAAGAAAAGTGAGTTTCCAAGGTACGTAGTTAAAAAGAATCAAAATAAGTCCAATTTACTATCTTTGAAAGTAAATAAAATTAGCTAAGTTGTCTCAGAAGGGGGCAGTGTCTAGCCAAGCTTGATGGGGCTCCATCAGCTCATTTCAGCAAAGTTCAACTCAGAGAACCCATACCATCTAGTAGTGGTTAAGATACCAGGTTGGAAACCAGGAGACGGTGAGTTCTAGTCCCACCTTAGGAATGAAAGCCTGCCAGTCAGTTTTTGTCAGCCCAACCCACATCACAGGGTTGCAGCTGTGGGGAAAACAGGAGGAGGACGGAATGTTAAGTATGCTCACTGCCATGAGTGATTTATAAAAAGTAATAAAGGTGGGATAAAAAAAAACTTTTAAAAAATTCAAATCTGGTTCCTTCTTGAATAAGAGACCACCAAGAACTTGTACCTAAGATGGAAATGGCAAATCACATTCTGTCTTATGTCTAAGTATATTTACTCATTTAGTATGACTGTATTACTTTTATCCTTCTCATCTGTTCCACTACCTCCTCCATTGGTAGCATTATTAGCATTATTATCCTTTGTTATTAGGATTATTATGTTGTTTTGCATGTACACTGAGAGCTTATGCACCGGAGACAAATTCCTTGTGTGTCTAATCACACTTGGACAATAAAGTATTCTATTTGTATCCCTGCAGACAAGTCTACAGTGGCATTTCCAAGGATGCCTTTACTTATTTAAAATGTAGGTGTCAACGCTGCAAATACTGTATATTCTTAGCAGGATATTCTTACTGTATATTCTTAGCAGGATATTGAAATGCAGCTAGCGTCTTAATAATAATAATAGTAGTAGTAGTAGTAGTAGTAAATAATAATAATAATAATAATAATAATAATAATAATAATAATAATAATAATAATAATAATAATAAAAAAGTTGGAAGGGACCTTGGAGGTCATCTAGTCCAACCCCCTGCTCAGGCAGGAAACCAACAAAACCAACAATTAGAACAGTCTTAAATCATTTCAGACAAATGGTTGTCCAGTCTCTTCTTAAAAAGTGTTGGAGCATTCACAACTTCTGGAGGAAAGTTGTTCCACTGATTAATTGTTCTGTCAGGAAATTTCTCCTTAGTTCTAGATTGCTAACTGAAGCTGAGGAGCTTACTGTTTATTTATGTATTTATTTACTTATCAAATTTATATAGCCATCTATCTCACATGACCCTGGGATGGTGACCAACAAAACCAACAATTAGAACAGTCTTAAATAACCAATTAAAACAAACATAAATTACAAAGAAAACTGTGGGAGAATATATGAGAATCTCATACGTACAGGCAATCCTCAAGTTATGACCACAATGAAGTTTGCCTATTAAGGTCTTAAGTCCTAACCATCCCCAAAAGGGTCAGTTACATGATTGTCTTGATTTTATAACTTTTTTGTTTGTGGTTTAAGCAAACGCCATAGGCATTCAATGAATCCATTGTCCACCATGATGTGGTTTTGTTGAAAACCACATGTGCTGGTTTTCAGTAAAGCCATTGTAAAATGCAGTTATGTGACTGTGGGATGCTCTAAGCAGTTTAAATGTGGCCGTGTTGCTGAGTTCCCAAAACGCAGTCATAACTACACTTGGCAGGGGTAGGGGGGTAGGGGTGCAACTTTTGGAACTTTGGATCTGGGTCATGTCCCCATTTTCAGGTAGGTGCTAACATGGAATGGTCACTAAATGAGTAGAATAGAACAGAACAGAATAGAATAAATAATAAGAGTTGGAAGGGACCTTGGAGGTCTTCTAGTCCAACCCCCTGCTCAGGCAAGAAACCCTATATGTTTCAGAGAAATGGTTGTCCAGTCTCTTCTTAAAAAGTGCTGGAGCATTCACAACTTCTGGAGACAGGTTGTTCCACTGATTAATTGTTCTGTCAGGAAATTTCTCCTTAGTTCTAGATTGCTAACTCAAGCTGAGGAGCTTACTGTTTATTTATGTATTTATTTACTTATCAAATTTATATAGCCATGTATCTCACATGACCCTGGGATGGTGAGCAACAAAACCAACAATTAGAACAGTCATAAACAGGGCTTTTTTTCAGCCGGAACGCGGCGGAACCGCGTTCCGGCACCTTTTTCCGGGCCGGCCGCACCAGAAATAGCCCCTCCCACACCGGAAATAGCCCCTCCCAAATTTTACTTGCATTCCTGTTCTCTAAAGGGGCGGTCCTAGGGTTTGATGAGGGCGTGGCCAGGTTTGAGTTCCGCCACCTTTTCTCCGAGAAAAAAAGCCCTGGTCATAAATAACCAATTAAAACAAACATAAATTACAAAGAAAACTGTGGGAGAATACATGAGAATCTCACACGTACAGGCAATTCTCAAGTTATGATCACAATGAAGTTTGCCCATTAAGGTCTTAAGTCCTAACCATCCCCAAAAGGGTCAGTTACACGACTGTCTTGATTTTATGACTTTTTTTTGTTTGTGGTTTAAGCAAACGCCATAGGCATTCAATGAATCCATTGTCCACCATGATGTGGTTTTGCTGAAAACCACATGTGCTGGTTTTCAGTAAAGCCATTGTAAAATGCAGTTATGTGACTGTGGGATGCTCTAAGCAGTTTAAATGTGGCCATGTTGCTGAGTTCCCAAAATGCAGTCATAACTACACTTGTAGGGGGGTAGGGGTGCAACTTTTGGAACTTTGGATCTGGGTCATGTCCCCATTTTCAGGTAGGTGCTAACGTGGAATGGTCACTAAGCGAGTAGAATAGAACAGAACAGAACAGAATAAATAATAAGAGTTGGAAGGGACCTTGGAGGTCTTCTAGTCCAACCCCCTACTCAGGCAGGAAACCCTATACCATTTCAGACACATGGCTGTCCAGTCTCTTCTTAAAAACTTCCAGTGCTGGAGCTTCTGGAGGCAGGTTGTTCCACTGGTTAATTGTTCTAACTGTCAGGAAGTTTCTCCTTAGTTCTAGGTTGCTTCTCTCCTTGATTAGTTTCCATCCGTTGCTTCTTGTCCTGCCTTCAGGTGCTTTGGAGAATAGCTTGATCAGTCCTAAGGACTACCTGTAGTATTTTCCCCCTTCATCTCAGCTACATGTTTTCTTTTTTCTTTTTATTTTCTACACTTTTTCTTTTCTTTTTATTTTATTTCTGTGTTTTTTGTAGTTTGTATATTTTCTCCTTTCCATTTGTAATTCAAAATAAAAATTGTTTGGAAAAAAACCAAAGGGATCTCACTCAAGGGAACCCACATGTGATTCTATGATTCTCTAACACAGCCAACTCATGGGCTCTGTTCCTAGAGAGGCTTGGCCGCCATGCTAGAGCATTGCTACCTGAGAACTACAATGATCTGCTTTTTGAAAGCAGCCTCTGATCTGAGGCGTATTAAAGCTGTTAAAAGGAGCCACTCAGAGGAAGCACATGACTTCCTTCTTGAAAGAGCTATGGAGTGCATTTTGTGTTAAAAACAGCTTCTTGTAACTGTTGTGGCCTTTTATGGTTTAGAGCCAGAAGGGTTGCTTTTTGTGTGTGTGTGATCTGCCTTAGATTTCAGAATCCCCACCCCCACCCCAGTGCTCCTGCATTCACAGGCAGAGCAAAAGGCCATGGGTGAGGACCATTTCTGGTTTGTCAGATCTTCTGGTAACAATCATATTATTTTGGGCACAGCCTGCTTAGGATGAGTTGGTTTTCCTAAGCTTTATATAGGCAACTGCTTTGCCAGACAAGATAAACCTTATCTGCTGCCTAGGAGCTGTGGAAATTACAGCCCAGTGCATCTGGAGGGAACTAGGTTGCAGATGTTTCCTGCCAGCTGTTTCAAGGCCAATTGCTGCAATTTCTGCCAATGTACATTAAAAAAATGTACATTTTTAAAACTAATCTATCTATCTATCTACCTACCTACCTACCTACCTACCTATCTATCTATCTATCTATCTATCTATCTATCTATCTATCTATCTATCTCCCTAATAATGTTTTAGATTTGTAAATAGTTGTTTTGTTGTTTTTCATTGTTTTAGCAATAAACAGCTGGTTTATATAATCCCAGAGTTCAAGGATTTTATGTCACTATCTATCTATCTATCTATCTATCTATCTATCTATCTATCTATCTATCTATCTATCTATCTATCTATCTATCTATCTATCTATCTATCTATCTAATCTATCTGTCTGTCTGTCTGTCTGTCTGTCTATCTATGCATCCCTGAAAGAAACAACTCACCCAACATGCTCATTATGACAGACATTTATACGTTTCACCCTTTGTATGAACTGTTTTTCAGACATGTGACTCAAATTTAACTGCATTCAGGATGTGATCTGTCTCTCTCTGTTCATACCATGTTTGTTCTTCTTTTTCTCCTCATCTTTTCATCTTTGTTTGATTGGGGAGGCAGGAGGGGGTGGGGGAGTAGGTGGCAGAAATCACAGCAATGGTGGAATAGCATCAGAAATGTGTGTGGCAAGGAAAAAATATATTATTTTTTCCCAGAGCAGGAAATGTTAAGTTTGGCAAATCTTAATAACCCCAAGGTTGGACATCCCTGCTTTAAAACATCTAGTTATGAGCCCATGGAGCAACAGTGTTGCAAAGACTCCCGTTTCCTTTTTTTGCAGAGCTTGTCATCCTGATCAAGACTGATCAGATACAGTGTAGTATAAATGTAAAAGAGTATAAGTTTAAATGTTTCAACCTTAAGACAATGGTTGTGCCCAGAAAAGAAAAATGAGGGGTTAATTATTCTGTAGGTTATTCTGAAAAGGTTTCATTCCAGTGATACTATTCCTTCCACATCTGGCATCTGGACTAGAATTCTTTAAAAATTCAAAATCCTTTAAATGGACATCAAACTGTGGATTCTAACAACAGAAGCCTGGGACAACCCTAATGGAGTCAAACAGGTATAAACAGAAGGTTGTGACCATGTGATCAAAAGCCCAATGCTTTTTAATACGCATTGTGATGCATATACAGATAGGGCCTCAACCTACGACCCCAATGGTGCCCATAATTTTGACCGTCAGTCATTGCAGTCTTAAAGCGAATCACCATGGTCGTTGGGGGATGGGCTGGCAGGGGAATTCTGGGAGTTGAAGTCCACAAGTCTTTGAGGTTGCCCAGTTTGGAGGCCCCTGCTTTAAGATAAAGAGGAGGAAGGTTTAAGCGTGAAACAGGAAACTGCACAGCATCTTGTTAAACAATGCAACCCAGGCAGGTGTCAAAGAACGAGAAGAGGACGGGACACCCCCCCCCCCCAAATGGATGCTTTAGTGTCGCCCTCTAATCTCGCCTCGCGTCTTCCCCTCTCCCAACTTTCTCTTAAATTGAACCATAGAGTAAACAGAGAAATATGGGCGGAAACCTCTCAGCTCCTCGGAAAACCTGGCCTGGATCCGTTTCTTCTTTCCCTTGCTTTCTGCGTGCCGGTGCCTCCTAGTAGTACTGTAGTATGTAATAGGAGGACGTTTTGAGAAAGCCGCGCCACATTCAATATCTCTGGCCAGAATTGCTGGGCCATTTTTGTTCTTCCGCTCCACGTTTTTTCTTTCTCCTGCAAAACCCAGGAAATGAATGATGGGTTGTTTTAAAAAGGTTGTGGCTGCTGGCCATCAGTCTTCCATTCATTGGATGGGATAGAGGGGGTTTTGTGTTCCCAATCCAGGCCTGGCTCTTTCTGAGAGTTTCTGACTTTGATCAGGGCATCAAGAGGTTGTTTAACTGTGAACAGAATCTGCTGGAGCTTGGACCTTATATAATGTGTGTATGTATGTATTATATATATATTAGATACGACCATAATTAATTGCCCCCCATCTCCCCACCTTCCTGCTCCCCCTCCACTCATCTTTTAAATTTTTTATTTATTATTATTATTTATTAAATTTATATCCCGCCCTTCTCCTTGCGGACTCAGGGCGGCTGACAATCAATTAAAAATACATAAATAACAATTACAGAATTAAAATTAATTAAGAAGAAATATTTAAATATAGTCTAATTAAAATATGATTAAAACCCCTCTAAAAATTGCCCTAGGCCAGTCCCGCTTGTTGGAATAGCCATGTCTTAAGGGCGCGGCGGAAGGAAGGGAGATCAGGGATCACCCTGATCTCTGGGGGCAGCTCATTCCAGAGGGTGGGAGCTCCCACAGAGAAGGCCCTCCCCCTTGGGGTCGCCAGCCGGCACTGTCTGGCCGACGGCACCCTGAGGAGACCAACCCTGTGGGAGCGTACAGGCCGATGGGAGGTACATTATTTGTACTTCCATTGTTTATTGTTTTATTCCTTTACTATTATTTTACATTTTTTATCATTTATTTATTCGTTTATTCATTATTTAACATGTTATTTTTGTAAGTCACCCAGAGTAGCTCCATGGCAAGCTGGGGATAATAGAATATTTTCAAATAAATTTAACAAATTAAAAAAAAATAATTTTTAGTACCTTAATGAATCTTGCTGATTTGTTAACTTTTAAAACATCATATCTATCTCCACTTCAGTATATGGAGGAAAGCTAACTCTACAAGGAGGAAAATGCACTTTGTACACATTAATTGGCATTCTCAATTGTCCCTGTAGCTTTTGTTTGTGTGCGTGTGTGTGTTTACATCAGTGTTGACTCCCTGGAATCGCCTGGACAAGTCCCTACACTTTTCTTGACAACTTTTGGGAAATGTTCTGCCCTTGTCTTCTTCTGGAGCTGAAAGAAAGGGACTCTGGCCCAAGGTCACCCAGCTGGTTTTGTGCCTAAGGCAGGACTGGAACTCACAGTCACCCAGGTTCTAGGTTGGTGCCTCAGTCATAACACCAAGTGGCTCCTAGAAGCTGAATGAGTGCCATTTCAGGAATGGTAGAAACATCAATTAGAACCTGTTTGGTGTAGTGGTTAAATGCATCAAGTTAAAAAAAAATGGAAAAATGTGAGTTCTGATCCCGCCTTAGGCACAAAGCTAGCTGGGTGACTTTGCCCCCGTCACTCCTCCTTCGCTCTAGCGAGAAATCAATAGCAAATCACTTCTGAAAAATGTTGCCAAAACAACTGCATGGAGTTGCAGTCAGCAGGAATCGAGACTGACATGAATAGTAGAGATGGAGGCTGGGCTAATTAACCTCTAATTAAAACTCTAATTCTCCGCGAAACATGTGAATTTCTGAGTAAGACAGACGTCCATATCAGGAGGAAGCATAACGGACTCATTCTCTTGTACAGGCTGGTCCAAGTCAAATTTACATATTTTGTGTAGGAAAAGCATTAAAAGTTTATCTATACAAATGATTCATGGTGTAGTGTAGGAGTAGATTGTAGATGCCTATGTTCCTCCAGACAGGTCCCTTGGTCTACCGAGACCGGATGACCCATGTAAATTTTAAAAGTTTTCTTTTAATAAAATAAGTTTAGGAAGCATAGTATTGGCAGCTTAATTTCAAAGATTGCCATTGGGTTCCACAAAGTAGCATTCTGGATGACTAAGTTAGCTTTCTGAAAAATTATTCTAAACAATAATATCTCCCATGGCAGCTATTCTATCTGAAGCCGCCAGGCTGTTCAAATTCTCAATGGACTCCTTGCCTGAAAACTGACTTCTTCCTGTCCTAACACACTCAGCTAACTCAGTAACAAGAGTAACACATTTTTTCCTAGAGGACTAAGTTTTTTACAGTAAAGTAGCGCAGAATTGTATCTTGTCTCTTAAAAACTAACTACCGTATAAGCTTTTGTTAAACCCTAGTCCATTTTATCAACTGTATTGAATGTAGCCTTTTGAGAGGACAATTAACTGTTTATCATATTTGTATATCCACCATTAAGTTTCCAGAATTGAATAATACAATTCAGAAGCATTGAACCTAATGCACTCATAAATCTTTTCTGCTCTTCATTCAAGGACCCTGTCTTCGTAGTTGCATTCACCTTATTGAGTAGATTCCTTAATGGGATAGACCCCAATGGGATAGAAACCCTAAAAAGAGATCCACCCCCCAATGGGATAGAAACCCTAAAAAAAAGATCCATCCCCCAATGGGATAGAAACCCTAAAAAAAGATCCAGTTTACTTGAATGAACAGCACAGGGAGGGCTACAATGAGGCGAGGTCCAGAGCACCTCTTCCAAATAATTTCTGACGCATGAGCAGCCCAACTAAAGGGAGTTAGCCGATGTAGTACAGAATAATCATACTTCAGGATTTAATGGAATATTTTCATCACCAATTCCTACAAAATGTTAAGGGACCCCACCTCAACAGTTGGGACAAACCTGGTCTTTGGATTCCTTTGCTCCATGTTCCCACCTTGCAAGTGACAAAATTTCGTTGAGAATTGAATTGTCCCCCATGTAGTCGGCATGTTGCCGTTGCAAGTATTAGCTTTGGGCACTGATCCATTTGTCATATCCAGGTTGTTGTGGGTCAGTCTTGAGAAATGATGGCAGATCTAATCTTGGCGTATAAATAGGTAGACTTTCAAATGCTGCAGGTTTAAACCACACTCTATAGTTTGAACCAGGGGTATCCAACCTTGACAACTTTAAGACCTGTGGATTCCAGTGCTGTGGAGTTAAAGTCCACAAATCTTAAAGTTGCCAAGCTTGAACACCCTTGGTTTAAACTTTCTGGGATTGAAATGAAGTTCCACCTACAAAATGTTTTGCCCCACACATTACTGTATATGCAATCCTTAGGCTGCTACAAGGCTAGTGGTTTATATGTGTTTGCTGAAACTGATTAACATAGCTGTCATTCTGGAAATAACCAGAAGTTTGCCTGCCTTTCCTTAACAGTGTTTGTCCATTTCTGAATCTTGATAAAGGTCTTCTAAGATTATTTCCCTGGGAATTGTCCTATGGCAATGCTTAGCAGGCCTGATAAGAACTTTAATTCCAAAGTTGCCCCAGGCAGAGGAGAAGACAATTAAAATAGTTTGGTTGGCTGGTCTTGAAGAAACACAAATATTTATATTTTATCAAAGAGCTTGAGGTGGCATACGCAGCATCATTCCTTCAGTCCTCATCACAACCCGTAAAATGGGCTTGCTGGAGATTTGGGCTGGATGAAACTTCATCCAAGCCTACATAGGCTTATATTGATTATAGAGCAAGGGTCTTCAAACTTGGCCCTTTTATGACTTATGGACTTCAACTCCCAGAATTCCTCAGCCAGGCACGCTGGCTGAGGAATTCTAGGAGTTGAAGTCCACAAGTCATAAAAGGGCCAAGTTTGAGGACCCCTGTTATAGAGGGTGAAAATTTTGTGAGGGTTAAACTGGGAAAAGATGGGCTACAAAAAGTTGACTTGGAATTACTTATAGGAAGCTCATATGTGTGGGTGAAGCTGGAATGTAAGTCTTCCTTAAGTCTAGAGTTGACTTCAGCTTACTTCACAAATTCTGCACATGGTTGGGAGTGGGGCAAGCAACACAATTAAATAATGTGTGTTATTTGTAGAATGATTTTATGATGAGCATGCCCCACCATCATAGCTTGTTTGTGTTTGGTTTAGCCTGTTCTGACAACCCAGCTAATGGCAGTGGAGCCAATAAAATGAACTTTGGCTGTCTGTTCAAAGCTACTTTGAGATTCGAGCACATTGTGAAGTGATATGACCAAAATGAGGGAAGACAGACTTTCTTCTGAATGATTCCTGCGGTAAGACATGCGATTCCACACCAGCCCTTGTTGGCTTAATGCCCTCCAGATGTATTGAATTTAAAATGTTACTATCCCTCACTGCACTATTTGACCAGGAGATGGGAGTTATAGTCCAACACATATTACAAGCCCCAGTCTGGAGAAGGCTTTGCAAGGTGTTTTCCACTCAGATATACAGGCAGTCTTCAATTTACGACCGTTTGTTTAACAATGATTGAAACTTACGATGGCTTCGGGAAAAGTGACTTACAACTCATCCTCACAGTTACAACTATCGCACCACTCCTGCAGTCACGTGATCACAATTCAGGTGCCTGGCAACCAGCTCACATTTACAATGGTGATTTGCAACCTTCCCAGCTGGCTTCCAACAAGCAAAGTCAATTGGGAAGCCGGATTCGCTTACGCCCACACGATTCCCTTAACAATGATGATGATTCACTAAAATAGCCATGGTAAAAATGGTCATAAAATTTGGTAGTCACACAATTAATGACATCACTTAACCAAAATTCTGGTTTAGGTAGTGGAGTACTACCTGTGTATTCCTGCAGTAGAAAATCTCTTCCTTCTTACAAGTACATAAATAATAATGTTTAGGTAAGGTTGTTCTACAATGTTAGTAACCAGGAACTAACTTTCCAGAAACTAACTCCCAATTTATGACCTTGTAATCCCTTAATTTGGGGTAGAGTCGGGGCCTGACTGGATGGAGTTGAAGGTTTACTGGCAGGATGCCCTTCCTGATGCCACATGGAGTTCACAGCAGATATTTTTACTTTGCACCCTAGGAGAGAAACATCTGATACTACCTAGGATTGAACTCTCAACCTTCTGAATTGGAGGCAAGCATTTTCACCACTAGGCTATCTTAGATAAACCTCCTCTAGGAACTAAATCTGAATTTATACTATTGGTACAGCATCATAACCAACTGATGACAGCCTCTGAGCAGGGCGAAAAGTGGGTACAGAATTTTTATCCAGCCATAGTTCAAATCCTGCACATTTTTGAAGCCTTATTTCCTTTGAACTCAGGTCTTTGTTTCCTTCTGTTTGCACTTCCTTATTCTGCTGAATGCAACTGCATGTTTACATTTTCTCCATTCTTGTCCTGCTGAAAGGCTGAAGGCATAATAACTTTGACAACGATGATGGGATGAAATAGAAGAATAGAAGACAGCCTCCTCTCAAAAAGGTGGATGGGAGAAAAGGAAAATTGGAATAAAAGTCCAATAGAAAACCTGGCTAGACACCACAGAAAATTCATAAATAATTATGCTTGTTGTTTATGGTCCATGGTATTTGTAAAAGTAGAATGTAGATGGCCTTTAATGTTAATGTTTCATTTAACGGAGGCTGGCTAACCATTCAGAAATAGGCCCTCAGTGACAATGCAACATTTGGTCAAACTGTTCAAGAAGAAATGACATTTTATTGTATTCTGAGTTTAGTATCACATCAAGTTTATTTGTGTGGGGCATTTGGGAAAACATCACCTTGCCATCTGATACAGATCATTACAAAATCCTCTCACGCAGATAGAGGTGTATAAATCTAGTTTTCAAAACATACTTCTAAAATTGTTAATGGCATTTACATTATGACAGCTACAAGGTTTTCTAAACAGGTACAACCAGCTTAGGGACTGTGGAGCCATAACTGAATTGGAATTGGGACTGTGAGCCATAACTGAACAGATAGTCCTTGACTTACAATCATAATGGAGCCTGCCCATTATGGCTGGGAGTCATGATGGTCATATTTGTCTGAAGTGGTATAGGGTTTCCTGCCTGAACAGGGGGTTGGACTAGATGACCTCCAAGGTCCCTTCCATCATCATCATCATCATCATCATCATCATCATTATGCAGGTCATCATGTGGCTGACCCAATTTTATGACTTTTTGCAGTGTTAAGCAAATGCCACAGTCATTAAGTAAACTCATTGTTTGCTTTGGATGGTTTTTGCCAAAAAACAGAAGTAAATGCTGGTTTTGAGCAATGTGGTAAATCTTAGTCAGGTGACCATGGGACATTACAAATGTCTGTAAATGCAGGCCAGTTGGCAAGTTTCCAAAATGCTGTCCCATGACCATGGGGGAGGGGAGACACTTTCAAAACTTCAGAATAAGGTCATAAATACCTTTGGGGGGGGCATCCTAACTTTGGCCGCTTAATTGACCAGTTGTACATTGAGAACTATACGTATCAGGAGAGAAAAAAAATCAAGTTTCTAGCCCTGTGTACTAGATGAAATGGCCTACTAGCTTCGATTTACAACTAGCAATAGCTCCTTTGAGTCCAGGCCATATAAGCCTCCAGGTGGGTCTTTTCTGTAACCCTTCCAAAACTGGAAAGAGATTCTTGGCTCTCAGCTTTTAAAGGCATATCCATCATCACCCGTGGCCAAACAGGTCTAGCAGGTTTGAGTCTTGTTGCTAGTGCTTAAGAAACCTGTTTGACGGGAAAGATTTGGCATTACCTACCAGAGAGCATTGGTTGGTGAGATTGACAGAACGTGCCCAGGTGGACAAATAAATTTCCCTGATTAGAAAAAGGACAATATTTGTATTCTTTTTTGGGGGGTTTGGTGACCAAAGTCCCGAATTGCATACAAATGAAAAAAAAAATGAATTTGTGATTTATGGTTTGGATGATTAAACAGTATAGATTATAGAAAGAAGAAAGCCATGATGTAACTTGAGAGAGAGAGTGTGTGTGTTAAGGTATAATTCTACTTATAATTAGTGTGAAAAATATCGGAAGCCACTTCATTTTTTTTATTATTTTTATTCTTCTATTCTTTTTCTTATTGCACTTGGAGTCTTTTCTTTTCGTTTTTTTGTTTTTGTTGTCCTTGTTCTACTGTAGATAGTATTAGTTCCTATTGCTGCTAAATATTTAATAAAACATATGCAAGAAAGGAGAAAAAGAGGGGGGAAAAGAGAAAAGAGAAAGAGGGAGAAAGCGAAGGAAAAAGAAAGGAAAGAAAGAGAAAGAGAGAAAGAAAAAGAGAGGAGAGAGAGAGAAAGGAAAAAACAGAGAAAAAGAGAAACGGGAAAGAGGGAGAGAGAGAAAAGAAAGAAAAAGAGGAAGAGAAAAAAAGAGGAAAGAGAAAGAGAGAGAAACAGAGACAGGGAAAAAGAGAAAGAGAGAAAGAAAGAGGAGACACAGAGGAAAAATAGAAAGAAAAAGAAGGGAAGGGAGGGAAGGAGAGAGAGAGAGAAATCTGCTCGACTGGGACAAAAGAGACCCCGAAAGAAAGAGGAAGAGAAAGAAAAAGAGGAGAGAGAAAGGAAAAAACAGAGAAAAAGAGAAACGGGAAAGAGGGAGAGAGAGAAAAAGAAAAAGAGGAAGAGAAAAAAAGAGGAAAGAGAAAGAGAGAGAAACAGAGACAGGGAAAAAGAGAAAGAAAGAGGAGACACAGAGAGAAATAGAAAGAAAAAGAAGGGAAGGGAGGGAAGGAAGGAGAGAGAGAAATCTGCTCGACTGGGACAAAAGAGACCCCGAAAGAAAGAGAAAGAGAGAAAGAAAAAGAGGAGAGAGAGAGAGAAAGGAAAAAACAGAGAAAAAGAGAAACGGGAAAGAGGGAGAGAGAGAAAAGAAAGAAAAAGAGGAAGAGAAAAAAAGAGGACAGAGAAACAGAGACAGGGAAAAAGAGAAAGAGAGAAAGGAAGAGGAGATAGAGAGAGAAAGAAAAAGAAGGGAAGGGAAGGAAGGAGAGAGAGAAATCTGCCCGACTGGGACAAAAGAGACCCCCCCTCCTACGCTCCCAGCCCGGGTCCTCTGCGGCCCCTCCAAAGGCCGGGCAAAGAATTGCTCCGGCCACCTTCTCGCCGCTTTCAAGGAAAGCCGAGAGAGAGCGAAGCACCGGCGGTGTCTGGACGCGCCTCCGAGCGGCGGGTCCCGAGTCAAGGCGCCCCGGCCCGAGCGCCTTCCTTCTTCCTCGGGGGGCCGAGCCAGCAGGGCCCGCTGGCTGGCTGGGCTCAGTTCCTGGGCGTGGCCGGAGTAGCGGAGGGAAGTTAAGGCGAAGTTGCGAGAGTCGCCTTCTCGGCGCTGCTCCAGGGTCCTCGCCCGCCTTTCCTAGCCGCCCCTTGGGTCCCCGCGAGCCTCCCTTCGCCGTCCGCCGAAGCCTCTTCCTCCTCCTCCTCCTCCTCCTCAGCCATGGCTGAAGAGAAGCCGCAGGTCGAGCTGTTCGTCAAGGTAAGCCGGCAGAGAGGGAGCCCCGGGGAGGGGAGGGGAGGGGAGGGGGGGCTGTCTGGCGCTTCACTGCGGGAGGCGAGCGGGCTGCTCCTTTCCCACGAAGGAACCGGACGCCGCAAGAGACGAAAGGGAGCCTTTCAGTGTGTGTGTGTGTGTGTGTGTGTGTGTGTGTGTGGTGGTGGGGGTGTCTCCAGCCTTCCCCCCCCCGGTTTCTTTAAAAAGCACGATTAACGCGCCTTTCTATCTTGGCGAGGGGGGTGGTGGTGGAGAGAAGCGGGAAACCTTGCCTCGCTCTTCTCGGTCTCCCTCTCTCCCCCTCCCGCCCACTTCCTCCCCGCTTGAGCAAAGGAGGGCCAAAAACCGGGGGGAAAAAAGAAGAAGAAGAGAAAAGTAGATTTCTCTTAAACAAAACCTTTAGCAGATTTCGACCCAGATTGTTTGCTAGCTTGCTTTGTGATGCTTTTGGTTCGGGAGCGCGATCCGGGTTCGGGGCGGATGGCGGGTAGGGGGTGGGGATCGATCGGAAGTCAAAGGAAGAATGTCCAGAGGACCCCGTCCGTTGCCCTGATCCCGGGGAATCCGTAAGCTAGGCGTGATCGGGTCGGAATTCGACCCGACGCTCCTTGGACTCCACTTCCGATCTGTCAAGTCGTGGCACGGGCGATCCGGCGTCGGAGGAATCCCGGAAAGACAAAGTGAAACAAAAGAAGCGTGTGGCGTCTT
>NW_015387948.1:108784-111526 GCF_001527695.2 Protobothrops mucrosquamatus | reverse complement strand
GAAGGTGGCTGTTTAAACGAGCTAGCTTAGTTGAGAGCCTAACTTTGGGAAGTAACTAGCGATCATTTTAAAAATGCCCCTTTTAAGTTCAGCTTGCTCCAAAAGGATGTCTCCTGGATGTGGTGGACTACAACTCCCATCATCTCATGCCATTAATGGAGGCTGATGGAAATTGTAATCTCACATCTTTTCTAAACTTGGCTGAGGTATACAATGGATTGGTGGGGGCAGCAGTTTTGACATTTACTTGCTGGATTTGGACTTTATTGAGATGAATTTATCCTAAGTCTCTTTACTGGAATAAAAGGAGTTAAGTTTTAGGATTTGGCAAGCTTCATTGTGACTTGTTAAAACAGCTTCTGGGGACTTGAGGGAGTAAAGATGCCCTCCAAAAAATGGAAAGAGACAGGATGAAAATGGTGGAGACTAGAGAAACATTCAACTTTCTTTTAAACCTCAGTAAACTTCAATAAATTAAGTACAGTTAAGACAGTTTTTTCTTTGTTTTTAATAATTTCCTTCTGCCAAATAATTATTGGCAACTCGGTTTCTGGAGACTGAATTTAAGGTTTTGGCAGGCAGCCACCTATAACTTGGCCTTCTCTGCATTTCTGTTTTACAGCACTGTCAATTTAGGAAAAGTTTTAAGTCCGAATGAATCATCTACTCTCAAGCCTTGACATTTTTTTCTGCCTCTCAGACTTCATTTCCTTCCTCTTGAAGTGCATACCGATGAACTGAGAAAGGAGAATTTAAGATCTCTCTCATCTTTTGAGAATGTTGTCAGGAGGGGTGAGGTGCTCTGATTTGGCTGGTGCCCTTTTAGACCGGTGGTGGTGTCATTTAAGAATGATTTTGAAGGAAGGAGGCTTAAAAGAGTTGCTTTCAATGAGATGGGTGGCTGTATAAATTCGATAAATCAAGCAGAATAAATAATCCCCGAGCCTCTTTCTAAAAGCTAGGTTCTCTTCAGTCTTTCAAACTAGATATTTTATGAGTGTGACTTTTAAAAAGATTTCTGCCTTCCCTCTTCATCTGACAAGGGTGCTCAAAATGCCGGCTTACCTAAATAAACACATGATTAACAAATACACTTAAAGCACAGTTTAAAAAATAAATAGCTGTACAATCACACCACTGACAAAATAAAACACTGTCAGCTCAAACCATTTTATTCATTCATTTTTCATTCATTCAAAACATATATTATGTAAAGCCGTAAACATTAAAAACCTGGTGTCAAAGTTATTCATTTAAAACATTTATTTAGCTGCCCATCTTATATGAAACTCTGGATGGTTCCCAGCTAACAGTTAAAACATCAATAATAAAATAACATAATACACATGTATGATGTATACGTACAACATGGTGCAACTATGCTGTAAACCTAGTATTGTTGCAGTCAAAGCCGAAACATTTTGTACCATTCAGACAAACTTCAGACATAGCCATCAGAGAGCACTTGACCATAATTTAGTTGTATATGAATTTGGTTGTCTTATAAAATACTGATATACTAAACATAACTGTGTAGACATTTTTCCATCAATGGTCCCTGAAGATCCAGGAACAAGTGAGGATCAAGGAGGACTTCCAAACTGCTACCCGCTATTTGAGGATGCTCCTTCAGAAAGTTTAAAAATTATGAGTTTGGGGAAGACCAGAGCAGAAAGAACTTCTATTTTTCTGATCCAACTTGGTATTTTCATTCGTCAAAAAGTTGAGAACCAAATCTGGATCCATTGAGAAAAATGCCATGCCATGCCACACTATTTTTCCTGATGGCTTATTGATTGGTTCTTTACTTATGCCAGCCCATAGATAGCCAACCTGTGGTACAGTGTAGAAAACCTTGTAGGATATTTGGATAACCATAGTAGAAGCTTTCTTTGGCCTGCAGTATGTTCCACTTATGCTACTATATCAGATAAGAATCAGGTTCATTAATCTGTTTAGTACGGATTTGTGTCCTTGTGCTCTGCTGTAATATGATGAATTTAACTTTTGCTTGGTGCATGGTGTGAATCCAACTTCATGGTATGGAAACTATAATTTGAACTTTGGGTGAACTTGGGAAGTTACTCAAATCACTGTGGACCTCTTAGATTTGGTGAATATATAAATAGAGTGAATGAGTAAGTAATCCATGACTAAATAAGTCATACCTTAATACATTGTGTAAAGTCTTTTTTTTTTCATTCCAGGATGTGTAGGAACTTAGTCGGGAATGAGTCTTTCCCTGAGATTACTTTTAGTGGAAGGTACTAGAAAGTGAGCTGGAGGTCTTTACATGAAAACCTCTAGATTTTCTTCAGTGCCACACACCTCCTTTGATGGCCAACTCACCAGAAGGAGTTGTAGTGACTTCCCTTCCTTTCCACTGTTCGTCCTTACACCTGCCATCCCTCCTTATCTTATTTTTGTGCAAGCATTTTTCAAACTTGCTTTCTCCCCTAGTGTGTTGGAGAGAGCAAGCAACAGGTTTGATGCAGCCTTGCAGAATGAATGCAAACTGTGAACAAGCTTTCAGGTAGTCCAAGGGAATACTGCATCCAGTTTTGGTCACCACGATGTAAAAAAGATGCTGAGACTCTAGAAAGAGTACAGAGAAGAGCAACAAAGATGATTAGGGGACTGGAGGCTAAAACATATAAGGAACGGTTGCTGGAACTGGGTATGTCTAGTTTAATGAAGAGAAGGACGAGGGGGGACATGATAGCAGTGTTCCAATATCTCAGG
>NW_015387948.1:17410-106709 GCF_001527695.2 Protobothrops mucrosquamatus | reverse complement strand
TGCATCCAGTTTTGGTCACCACGATGTAAAAAAGATGCTGAGACTCTAGAAAGAGTACAGAGAAGAGCAACAAAGATGATTAGGGGACTGGAGGCTAAAACATATAAGGAACGGTTGCTGGAACTGGGTATGTCTAGTTTAATGAAGAGAAGGACGAGGGGGGACATGATAGCAGTGTTCCAATATCTCAGGGGCTGCCCCAAAGAAAAGGGAGTCAAGCTATTCTCCAAAGCACCTGAAGGCAGGACAAGAAGCAACGGATGGAAAAACTGATCAAGGAGAGAAGCAACCTACAACTAAGGAGAAACTTCCTGACAGTTAGAACAATTAACCAGTGGAA
Source organism: Protobothrops mucrosquamatus (assembly GCF_001527695.2). Lineage (NCBI taxonomy): Eukaryota > Metazoa > Chordata > Lepidosauria > Squamata > Viperidae > Protobothrops > Protobothrops mucrosquamatus. The sequence goes on along the minus strand of NW_015387948.1, from coordinate 106,369 downwards.
CAATCTGCCTCCAGAAGCGGTGAATGCTCCAACACTGGAAGTTTTTAAGAAGAGACTGGACAGCCATTTGTCTGACATGGTGTAGGGTTCCTGCCTGAGCAGGGGGTTGGACTCGATGACCTCCAAGGTCCCTTCCAACTTTATTGTTATTATTATTATTATTATTATTATTATTATTATTATTATTATTATTATTATTATTATTATTATTATTAATGTGATTCTGAGAACTTGTGGCCTCTTTTAATTTATTCCCCTCTTCTGAGTTCCCGTCTGCATTTGGCCCTTAAAGGATCTTATTCTTGGAAGGAGCACTTGTGAAATAATAAGGGCAAATATACCTGTCCCAGTATAATGTTGCAGGATCCTGTCTGAATCAGTCACTCGGACCAGAGGTTTGTTCTTCCAAGCTTTCGGACTTGTGCTGAAGACCATCCTGGGGTAAAATTTCAATCTCCAGGTTCAACATATCCTGCTGATTGAGAAGTTCCCTGAGAATGGGTTGCAGCACAAGTCCGAAAGCTTGGAAGAACAAATCTCCGGTCCCTGTGACTGACTCAGACTGGATCTTGAAATGTACATATTTTAGAGCTGCTTTATTTCAATCCTAAAATGGTGAAATGGGCGGATCAGAGAGTGACAGTGACATAATGCCCCATCCTGCCATTGCTGCTAGGGTAAGTCGCAGTACTTTGTGCAAAGGCTGATTTGGGTGTTTCCACCCTCGCATTTCCTCATTTGCTACCAATCATGATGGCTTCTAGAAGTACAATAATAATTCAGTGCTCTGGTAATAGTTCTTCCCTTTTGCAAACCGCATTGTGATTTAGAGCAGCAGCAGTCTCTCCTCCCTCTCTTATCGCAGATGTTTCAGGTGCTGGGTGACCATTTTGATTAATTGCTGAAGCCCTGAGTTTGTTTTGCCAGGGGACAACAGATAGTCCTTGACTTACGACCACAACGAGCCCCAAATTTCTGTGGCTAAGTGGTTAACTGAGTTTTGCCCCATTTTATGACCTTTCTTGCCACAGTTGCTAAGTGAATCACTGCAGTTGTTAAGTTAGTAATACGGTTGTTAAGTGAATCTGGCTTCTCCGTTGACTTTACTTGTCAGAAGGTCACAAAAGGGGATCACAGGATCCCACGGGGCACGGCAACCGTCATAATTACATGCCAGTCGCGAAGCGTCTGAATTTTGTTCATGTGACCATGGGGAGGCTGCAACGATCATAAGTGTGAAAATTGGTATTTTTTTCAATGCTGTTGTAATTTCAAACGTTTGCTAAGTAAATGGTTGTAAGTCAAAGACTACCAGTACGGTGATTTGTCAACTATTCGAAAGTCCTGTCGTGCAAATATACTACACTGAAAATTGGGAGAGGGTCCTCGGTCAGCTCTGCTTAAAATGCCAGTCCTCAAACATAACAAGTAATTGCAGACGATTGTGGGGTTTGTTTTCAGAGTGATGAAGTGGGCTCAAATTTTTTACCCTTCCGTTATCGGCTTGCCATGTTGCCTCCCCTTTGAGATCTAAATAGATAACTGTTTAGTTTTGTGAGGTTTGAATCATAAGGTTTTTTTTTTTTTTTTTNCAATTCTATAACATCCTTTAGCTCTCTCCTAAACTAATATATCAAATCATTATTACAAAATATTTAATTTTAATAAAATATATTACATTAACAATCACAGATATTACTCAAAAACCAAATGAAACTTTTTAGTTCCATATTTGTTTTCTATATAATCTATCCATCTTCTCCAAACCAATATATATCTTTCTTGCGAGTAATCCTTCACATAGGCTGAAATCTTAGCCATTTCTGCTAAATTTGAAACTTTAAATGCCCAATCTTCTATAGTAGGCAAACAATCTGTTTTCCAACATTGAGCTATTAATAATCTCGCAGCAGTTATCAAATTCAGCATCAATTCCATTTCTTTTTTATCCAAATTTTCCATAATTCCCAACAAAAATAGCTGAGGTTTAAACTTTATCTTTTTCTTAAAAACATTTTGAATGTTCCACCAAATCTTTATCCAAAATGTTTTAACCACGGTTTTTGATGGCGTTTCCTCTCTCGCTCTGTGGCAACTGGGTGTCCTTCACTTTTATTACACAAAGAAAACCAAAATGATAATTACGGTTACAAACAGGTGCTACATTATTAATATTAAGTATTACGCATTAAAAAAAAGACAAGAAGTATTGATGAGACAGACTTTGTCGTCTGCTAAGATTTTTCTACTTTTCTGTGGAGTGTTTTGATATTCTCTTTAGGCCACCTGCCAGAGGCTGAATATTAATTCTGTTTACTTTGGACGTTAAATATTAATTTAGAACCAGATTTTTTTTTTAAAAAAATGGGTGTGATCCTACCTACTCTTTTCTTGCCACATCCACTTTTTGAGCATAGATCTTATTCAGGGCTGGATGTGGCTCTTAGTCTAAGGTTAAAACTTTAGCTCAGCAGTTCTCAACCTATGGGTCGCGACCATTTCACGGGGGTCGCCAAGCAAGGCTGTCCGCCATTTTTTTCCCCTTTTCCAGCGGGTGCCTTACCTCCCTTGAGCTGGGCCAGCTGGTGGTCGGCCTGCTCTGTCTCTGCCGCTTGCCAGCTACGCCTCGGCCGGCGCAGGGGGCGGAACCACGCATGCGTGGCGCTCCTGGGCAGGGAAAGTCCTCGACTTACGACCGGTTGGGTAGTCCTCGACTTACAACTGGTTTAGTCCTCGACGTACGACCGGTTTAGTCTTCGACTTACGACTGGTTGGGGTCACGGCATTAAAAAGGTTGAGAACCACTGCTTTAGCTAGTCTTCCAGCTTCTATATAAGCTTCTCTGGTGTGGCGTTTCCCAACCTTGACAAGTTTAAGCCATTAGGATGGCAGGCTAGGGAATTCTGAGAGTTGAAGTCCACATGTCTTAAAGTTGCCAAGTTTGGGAAACCACTCCCTAGTGCAGGGGCCTCCAAATTTGGCAACCTTTAAGACTTGTGGACTTCAACTTTCAGAATGCCCTAGCTTGCCATGCTAATGCCTTAAACTTATCATGGCTGGCTGAGGAATTCTGGGAGATAAAGTCCACAAGTCTTAAAGTTGTCAAATTTGGAGGTCTCTGCTCTAGTGGAAGAAAGCCTTCCCCTTTTCAGGACCAGAAAGCTTCCATAAGGACATTGTTCCTTGTTGCACGAACATCTCTAACTCTCTTAACAAACTAGTATTGGATAGAAGATTGGATCCTGTGTTATTTATAAATGTGTAGTGGGACATTTATCATTCAAAGCTTGTGCCTTCCATGTTGCTCTCTGCAAAACCATATCCATTCTCTTTTCCTCAGGGACCATAATGTAGTTCTCAACCAAATGGACGCTCTTTAGTTGAGAGAAAAGATGAACAAGGACATGGCCAAATTGTATAAGATCATGCATGGTATGGAGAATTGTTTCTCTCTTCCCCAAAGCAATAAGACAAACGATGCTGATTAGACAAATGCTGTTGTAATTTCAGACAAAATAACTAAGGAATGGCCCTTCTCCCTTGACCATTACGGAAAAAAAGCTGGTTGACAGAGGAGAGATGAATTGTCCATCTGGCCTCCAATTCAGCAAAAGACGCCATTATTCCCCTGCTTTCTTTAAAAGAAAGATGCTCCTTTTGTAGAGGGGAAAACACATGTTGCTTTTTAGCAGATAAATAAAATCTTTTCTAGGCCTGAAGATTGGCATTTTTTATTTATAGGATTGCCCAAGGCTGATTTATGATGTATCTTTCCGGTAAACTCTAATTCACCTTTTGCTAATTTGCCTTCTGACATCCCAGGGGAGGAGAGTGTTATGACAACTGAGGTAGTTAACCCTTTTCCACTTAAATTCCCAAAGCTCATGCAAATTTTGCTGCTTTCATTTAGTTCTGGAAGCAGGAAAGCGACTTATGAACTAGAGTTCCTTAAATCGTAATCAGTCACCTTCCAGGAATCATATCTAATGAGGGGGGCAGTCTATCAATCTGCAGAGGATAGCAAGTTTCCTTGTGACCATAGTTACCGATCACAGCAAGCCATAATAATGGCTTATTTTAATAAACCAGTTTATCTGAAGCTAGCCTATTGTGGCTGCTCTCTAATACCAGTTTTTTTTTTTAATAAGTGTTCTGTTTCTATTTCGTAGTTAAAATTAAGCAGGACTTCAAAGTGGCTTGCCTTGGGAAGATTGCTTAAACCCCATTTAAACGCTATAGCATGGCAGTACCTAATTTAGAGTGGATCCAATAGTAAAATAATAATAATAATAATAATAATAATAATAATAATAATAATAATAATAATAATAATAATAATAATAGTTGGAAGGGACCTTGGAGGTCATCGAGTCCAACCCCTTGCTCAGGCAGGAACCCTACACCATTTCAGACAAATGGCTGTCCAATCTCTTCTTAAAAACTTCCAGTGTTGGAGCATTCACCGCTTCTGGAGGCAGGTTGTTCCATTGGTTAATTGTTCTAACTGTCAGGAAGTTTCTCCTTAGTTCTAATTTGCTTCTCTCCTTGAACAGTTTCCATCCGTTGCTATAATAAAATAATAATTTAGTTTTCTAGAAAGAATGCTGCTGCTGCTTCCTCCCTGTTTTGATTTATAATCTAGGGCAGTGGTGGCGAACCTATGGCACGCGTGCCAGAGGCGGCACTCGGAGCCCTCTCTGTGGGCACACGCATCGTCGTCCCAGCCCCACCTCCTCCCATGGCCCCCTCTTCACCAGCAGCCCCCCTGGAGGAGAGCCGCCCCTGGGCGCAGCCCACGCGAAGCAGCACAGCCAAGGACATGGTAGCCATGCAGTGAGGAGAAGACTCTGCCCTTGCAGCCTGTCATGCACATCTGATGCTGCGGGGCACGGGCAGAGGGCATGGCCGCCATGGCGCTGCTAGGCTGCTTTGGTGATCTGTGGCGGGTTGTGGAGGTGGTGGGTGGCCCAGCGGGCAGGACAGAGCAGGGATGGGGGTGGGGGGGCAGTTTTGGGACACTCGGTCTCTAAAAGGTTCGCCATCACTGATCTAGGGTTAGGGTTCCCAATCTTGCAACTTTAAAACACGCGTTCTTCAACTCCCAGAATTCCCCAGCCAGCATACCTAGATTGGGAACTTCTTATAGTATCTAGGTCAGTGTTTCTCAACTTTAGCTACTTTTAAGAGGTTCAGTTTCCAGAACACTCCAACCAGCACATTGGGAGTTGAAGTCCACACCTCTTAAAGTTGCTGAGGCTGAGAAACACTGGCCTAGAGGGATGATCAGTGAAAAATGATGTGGCTCTATAGCAGTGGTGGTGAACCTGTGGCACGGGTGCCATAGGCGGCACTCAGAGCCCTCTCTGTGGGCACGCGCTTGTTGCCCCAGTCCTAGGCCTTCAGCTGGGTTTTATAAAACCTTTTTGCTTTAGGCCTCCGCCACCATGTGCAAAAAAAAAAAAAAAGGTTCAATCAGTCAATTTCAACTTCTCGCAGGAAAAAAAAGATCTTGCAAAGTTGGAATTGATTGATTGAACTTTTTAGTCCCACCCAGTTTGCCGTTACCACCGCAGCCACGCCCAGCCAATGGGCCACGCCCAGCCAATGGGCCACACCCACCTGGCACTTGACAATGCATAAGTGGGTTTTGAGTTGCAGTTTGGGCACTCAGTCTCTAAAAGGTTCACCATCATTGCTCTATAGGTCGCTTTTGAATTTTGAATAATACTCAAAGGAAGAGTTCAGAAAGTTTCAGAGAGTGGGAAGAGTTATCAGGATCCAGGAGCTTGTCCTTTTTTGTGGGGCAACCCACATTTGTCTGAGAGTGCAAGTTTGCCTTTTGTCTTTTTCTTTCACAAACGGTCTGTTATAGGGAGGACTGGAGCTGCCTCAAGACCACAGTGTGAAATCTTTGCCATCGCAATGTTGTCTTCTACACATCTGATTTTTGCAAAATAAGGAAAGCCTCCATTAGATTGAAAAATTGGCTTTTGGGCTCGAGATTGCTTTCCCCCCCCCTTCCATTTCTGCTGTTCAAGTAGGAGATTTCCTTTGCTTATTATACTGGGAAAACATATGGATTTTCCTGTGACATCTTGGCTTGACTCCCATCCTGAAAATATCCCTTCTCCGGTTTCATTCATTCATTCATTCACGTGTGCTCCAAAACTATTTACAGATAGATTTTTTTAATAAATTGTTACTGCTACACTTGGCTGCTATTAAAACTGAGTCTGCTTTTTAGTGGAGTACATGTCGTCCATAATTTACAACGACAATTGGGAGTGGAATTTTGGTCCCTAAGCAATGAGGTTGTTAAGTGACTGATCACATAATTGGATCGAATTTTATGATCATTTTTACTATGGCCATTAAGCAAATCGCCACATCATAAATTGTGATCAGATAACTAATGAGCCATGGTGGTGCAGTGGCTGGAATGCAGTATTGCAGGCTAGTTCTGCTGTCAGCAGTTCAGCAGTTCGATCCTGACCAGTTCAAGTTTGACTCAGCCTTCCATCCTTCTGAGGTTGGTAAAATGAGGACTCATATTGTAAACTCATCTGTAAACTGCTTAGAGAGGGCTGTAAAGCACTGTGAAGCGGTATATAAGTCTAAGTGCTATTGCTATAGGACACTATATGCGAGCTCATTGCCAAGCACGCAAATTACAAATATTTGACCATTGTGGTGGTATAATAGTTGATAGTGGTTGTAACTTTGAAGACAGTTATAAGTCACTCTTTTTAGCACTGTTGTAGCTCCAAATCTTCATTAAACAAACGGTCATAAGTTGAGGACTACCGGAGGGCTGCCTATATTCAACAGACTTTCGTGGGAGAGATTTAATTCTCAGCTACATCTCTGATATATTCCAGGTCTACATTTCATCCAAATTTATCTTCCAGATGAGATAAGGCTTACCAACAGCTGACTTGGTGTTAAACAGTAGGCCGGAGGGGCTGGTTTCTATTTCCACTTTGACGTAAAATTTTGTGGTTCATTCCACTCCAGTGTTGAAATGGCAGATTTAAATATGCGTTCAAAATTGAGAGCTTTAACTCTCACCCAGTAATTAGCAGCCCACAGTGTTTGTAAACATTCTAATTGCTCAGTGGAAAGTTTCTATCAAGTAATACCGAGAAATGATGACATTTCTCAGAAATTAACTGTTGGGGTTAAGCATTAAAATCATCAAAAGATTAAGAAACAGATTCTTAGGAATGCTCTGTTGACAGAAAGATGGCAGGTAGTGAAAGCAGAGCATCTTCAAAAGGTATCATACTGTATATGTAGGCCAAGCTTAAAATGTGCATGTCTTAATCTTGTTCAGATTTGAGACCAAGCAAAAGACCTCTGCACCCCCTTAACAACTGTTAAATGGAAATCAGTAATAGTATTAATTATTTGCATTCCTCAGAGGGTGGAAGAGAAGCTTAAACCGAGGTGGTGATGAGCTTGAGGGCATCTCTGGGTTGTATGCATAAAGTACTGCAGTTTTAACAAATTGTTATTGTGAGTGGCTCTCCTTAAAGAGGAAATTGTGTTTTCCTGTGCCGCTTTTGGAAATGAATGTCCTTCAGTACTTCAGAGCTTAATTAAGTACTGGCATTTAGTTATTGCAGGATGTGTGGGATCTGGCTATTTGTTAAAGCTAATTAGGCATGTTTGCTCAATGAAATTTGTACATACGTATGCAGGTTTCACGTTTTTGGAAACTTGCGTAAATTTGGCGGGTCCCAGCAAGCAGGCCTTCTCTGCTGTGGTGCCTGCCTTATGGAACATTCTCTCCATTATTTTATTTATTAAATTTATATGCCGCTCCTCTCATCGATAAGGGCCTTACTGAGGTATTCACTCTCTTTATACAGATAGCCCTCGACTTTAGTGACCGTTCAAAGTTACAACGGCACTGAACAAAGTGACTTATGACCATTTTTCACACTTACGACCTTTGTAGCATCCCCATGATCACGTGATCAAAATTCAGATGCTGGGCAACTGCTTCTTACTTATGACCGTTGGCGTGTCCCGAGGTTCTGTGATCACCTTTTGTGACCTTTTGACAAGCAAAGTCAATGGGGGAAGCAGGTTCACTGAACAAGTTATCTACTGCAGTGATTCACTTAACATCTATGGCAAAAAAAGGTTGTAAAATGTGGCAAAACTCCCTTAACAAACATTAAACAACAGAAATTTTGGGCTCAGTTGGACTACCTGTACCTGGGATTGGCATATTTTACTTTTTAATATATTTTAATTTTAATCATGATTGCATTTATATATAATAATAATAATAATAATAATAATAATAATAATAATAATAATAATAATAATAATAATAATAATAATAACAACAACAACAAACAACAACAACAACAACAACAACAACAACAATAATAATAATAATAATAATAATAATAATAATAATAAAGTTGGAAGGGACCTTGGAGGTCATCTAGTCCAACCCCCTGCTCAGGCAGGAAACCCTATACCATTTCCGACAAATGGCTGTCCAGTCTCTTCTTAAAAACTTCGAGTGTTGGAGCATTCACTGCTTCTGGAGGCAGGTTGTTCCACTGGTTAATTGTTCTAACTGTCAGGAAGTTTCTCCTTAGTTCTAGGTTGCTTCTCTCCTTGATCAGTTTCCGTCCGTTGCTTTTCATCCTGCCTTCAGGCACCTTGGAGAATAGCTTGACTCCCTCTTCTTTGTGGCAGCCCCTGAGATATTGGAACAATGCTATCATGTCCCCCCTCGTCCTTCTCTTCGTTAAACTAGACATACCCAATTCCAGCAACCGTTCCTTATATGTTTTAGCCTCCAGTCCCCTAATCATCTTTGTTGCTCTTATAACTTGTTTTTATTTGATTGTTGTATACTGCCCACTTTTTGTGAAGTTTGGTAAATAAACAATAAATAAATACTGTCTAGATAGGAGCAGAAAATCTTTCAATTCCAGGTTTTTGAAGGTCTCCTTCTGTCCTATGCTGCACTTCGCTTGTCTGCTCTGATCAGCCATTTTACCCCATGTAGTAAAATCCGTGGTGATGTGGATGCTGATTAATTTGCATTATATGTCTGTAACTTAAGTGCAATTGAAGGGGGGAGGGGGAAATTATCTGGGGGTGGCTCTTGATAGAACCTTATAAGTCACCATGTCTCCATTTCCAAGTAGTCCTTGACCTACCACCACAATTCAGCCCCAAATTTCCATTGCTAAACAAGGCAGTTAGTTGTTAAGTGAGGTTTGCCCCATTTTACAAACTCTTTTTTTTTTTGTTGCCACAGTTGTTAAACAAATCACTCCAGTGGTTAAGTAGATCATGCAGTTCTTCAATGAATCTGGCTGCTCCTATTGATTTTGCTGGGAAGGTTACAAATGGTGATCACGTGACCCCTCCAACCCCCCCCCCCGGGACAACTATTATGCCATCACAATCGTTAAATATTTGCAATTTGGGTGCTTTGCAACCAGCTCGCATACAGTGTCCTATAGCAATAGCACTTAGACTTATATACCGCTTCACAGTGCTTTACAGCCTTCTCTCAGTGGTTTACAAAGTCAGCATATCGCCCCCCAACAACCTGGGTCCTCATTTTACCGACCTCAGAAGGATGGAAGGCTGAGTCAATCTTGAGCCGGTGAGACTCGAACTGCCGGCAGCCGGCAGTCAGCAGAAGTAGCCCGCAGTACTGCATTCTAACCACTGCGCCACCACAACTCAGTTAGGGGTGGACTTGCATCTTGAGTTGAGATTGTGTAGACCACTGCAGAGACATTGTTGACTGTGGCGGTGAAAAAAAAAATCTGCCTTTCGTGTGTATAAAGATGCGGTTGTTTTCATAAGTCAGGCCTGACCCATCCTGTCGGGGTGGAAAAGAGCATATGATTTCCCCTGATCGTGTTTACTAAATTCACATGTATTTCCTGTGAGCCTGTCAGTATACGTTGGGAATAACCAAAGAGAGAAGCAACCTAGAACTAAGGAGAAACTTCCTGACAGTTAGAACAATTAACCAGTGGAACAACCTGCCTCCAGAAGCGGTGAATGCTCCAACACTGGAAGTTTTTAAGAAGAAACTGGACAGCCATTTGTCCGAAATGGTATAGGGTTTCCTGCCTGAGCAGGGGGTTGGACTAGATGACCTCCAAGATCCCTTCCAACTTTATCATCATCATTATTATCATTATTATTATTATTATCGTGATCCCAGAAGGACATGGTACTTTCTACCACTTCACAAAGGAAAATGCAAATAGAAACAAGGATCTCCTTGTTTTGCCTGCCCCATGCCGTATGTGTCTTTGTTTTCGATGAAATCCTCCCGTCCACCACTGAGCACAGCTTCCTGCTCGGGGTGGGACAAAGGATAAGAAGCCAAATATTTACAGGTGTTAATTAGCTTAACAATATGAGGATGTTTGTCATACTCACCAGCCATGCTTTTAGCAAAGGGCCATGATCAAGTGGTCTGTGTTTGTGCAAACCTTTACCAGGCCAACCCAATGTCATCAATAGTGGGCTAGGATTCAAGTTCTCTAGCGCTCGTCTGCTAGCCAGGTAACCTCCTAGCTGTTGGTGTTGGGATCTGGAGACCAGAACATGTGGAAGGCACCAAGGCCCTGAAGGCTGGCTGACCTCATGCTTGTACAAGTCCATCGTTTGTATCTCCAGTTCAACAGCCATTTGATGGAGAGGGCCTTCAATCCCAGTGTTCTGTCCCCCGTCCGACCCACACACCCCAACCAGTCAGCCGAGGCCTGAAAAACTACTCGGCACAGACAAAGACAAATGAATTTCTTGGCAGCAACTGCATAGCTGCCTGCCAAGCCTTTACTGATAAGACACAGCAAACAGAGATAACTTGCCAGAGTGCTTGCAACAGAATATCCAGCAAAAATTGTCCGTCACGAAAATTCACATGCCACACCCCTTGCTTATATAGCCAGTGGGGTGTGGCCCAGTGACTCAGCTGAACTATCTGGCACGACGTGTCCGCTGCTGCGCACGCTTGNCACCGGGCTCCTGGCCAATCCCAGAAACACCGGGCTCCTGGCCAAACTCCTCGCTGTTGGAAGGCACCGAAGGCTGCACCAGAGGGGAAGGGCCTGGAGAGGGAGGCCTAGCCATCTCCTCTCCTTCATGTTCAGAGCCTTCCTCCTCTGATGAGAGGGACCCACCGGACGGAGCCACAACACCCAGAGACCTCAAGCTTAAAACAATAATATGGATGGATATGTTTTGCTAATGGAGGCTTATTACCATTAGAATGTGCAGAATTGGACTAAATGCACTTAACAGGCATTTGCTTAACACTAGAAATTTTGGCCCAATTATGGTCATAACTTGAGGACTATCTGTATTTAATTTGGAGATGCCGTGCATTGATACCACCTTTATATGGAGCATCTGGCCGTGGTGGTGCAGTGGTTAGAATGCAGTATTGCAGACTACTTCTACTGGCTGCCAGTTCGATTTTCACCAGCTCAAGGTTGACTCAGCCTTCCATCCTTCTGAGGTTGGTAAAATGAGGATCCAGATTGTTGGGGGAGGAGTCAATATGCTGACTCTGTAAACCAGGGCTTTTCAACCAGTGGTACGGGTACCAACTGTGGTACATTGGCACCTGGCAGGTGGTATGCGACCATCCTAGAAAAGTGATAGTGGGCGAGGGGAATGAGCTGAACCAGTGGCAGCACCGCACAAACCTGAGCGAGAGATGACTGGAGCTGCAGGGCTGTCAGGGCTCAATGGAAGTGCCAGGATCAGCGCCAGGCTCCAGCTGGAGCTCGGCGCTGATCCTGGCGCTTCTGCTGAGCCCAGAAGAAGTGCCGATCAGCTGGAATATTGCAGCCTCTCCAGGGTCTTGTGATTTACATTCAGATGCTTGGCAACTGATTCATATTTATGACTGTCACAGTGTCCCAGGGTCATGTGAAGTGACCAAAACCTGCTGCAACCACCCAGCAGACGGGGGGGGGGAATAAAAACCAAACACTCCCCCACCCCACCCCCGCTGCCAATCCTGAACAGAAATGCTCACAACAATGAAAACCTCGGACAGAAGGAAGAGCGCGGCTGGGTGGGCAGGCAGGTGTCTTGCTCGGCTGTGGCTTGGAGGGCACTTTTTTCAGTGCCATTGTAACTTCGAACAGTCACTAAGCGAAATGTTGTAAGTCGAGGACTACCTGTACTTTATCACTTTTTTCCTTTTTTGGGGGGGGGTCATCAAGTTTTTGACACCTTGCTAGGCGACTGGTGGTACTCGTATGTTGCCATATCCTAAAAGTGGTACAATGGGTGAAAAGGTTAAAAAGCCCTGCTGTAAACCACTTAGAGAGGCTGTAAAGCACTGTGAAGTGATATATCAGTCTAAGTGGTATTGCTATCTGTCGGTTATTCTCATCCATTTACTACTATTCTGAACCTCCCTGTCTGCTTCCTTGCTGAATACGGAAATCCTAATGGAAATGCTGTAAGATTAATAGCGTTATTAATAATCACTTCCGCCTTTTAAAGCATATGGACAGTTATCTCCTAAGCAGGTAAGTCATAAAGTGCTTCTGCATAATTTCCGTGATGGAGCCCTTTTATCACAGTGTGCATATTTTTTCAATCAGGCCGGAGCCACTTGTATCATTGCATTAATTAATTTTAAAGCCATCTTTTAATTACCACTAAATTACCTTTGCTAATAATTTTGCGAAATGCGCATTAACAACATGCCACCTAAACTGAAATGTTACAGTGATAAAACAGTTATTTTATAACGTTATAGTAGTAGAATACTTATTTCAATGGTATTTCATTAATATTAATATCCCCATTTTTAAGAGAAACCATAACTGGGAAATATATTTTAATTACATGAATGATAAACTGCTCCTACCTCAAAAGATAGAGTGCATCTGTCTTATAACATCCAATTTCTTTTAGCCATCTATGGCAACTAAATACTGCTAGCTGCCATGGTTAAAAGTTAAAAAGATGACTGTATGGGGAAAAAATGCAGTTTTTCTCCTTAGCATAGAAAAGCAATTATAATTTTGCTTGTCACACAGCGACTGAAGAATCAGTGGTAGGAACAACCGGGTGTGGTTCTAGTAGAAGGAAATCACGCATGCAGAACTTAGATTTTAGCCTGTCATTTTCTTATAAAAGTGCATTCCAGACTGATGTGCCGCTGTAAAAACAAAATCACAAAAAAACAATAAAAGAAGCATAACATCGAAAAGAGTTAAGACCAATGAAGAACATCTCCAATCAGCTGGAAACTTAATATACAGGTAGTCCTTAACTTACAACAGTTCATTTAGTGACCGTTCAAAGTTACAACAGCACTGAAAAAAGTGACTTATGACCGCTTTTCACACTTACGACCATTGCAGCATCCCCATGATCACATAATCAAAATTCAGATGCTTGGCAACTGACTCATGACGGTTGCAGTGTCCTGGGGGGGGGGGGTGTCACGTGATCCCTTTTGTGACCTTCTGGCAAGCCAAGTCAATGGGGAAGATAGATTCACTTAACAACTGTGTTACTAATATAACAACAACAACAACAATAATAATAATACAGTTGATGATGATGATGATGATGATGATAATAATAATAATAGTAACAACAACAATAATAAAGTTGGAAGGGACCTTGGAGGTCATCTAGTCCAACCCCCTGCTCAGGCAGGAAACCCTATACCATTTAAGACAAACGGCTGTCCAGTCTCTTCTTAAAAACTTCCAGTGTCGGAGCATTCACCACTTCTGGAGGCAGGTTGTTCCACTGGTTAATTGTTCTAACTGTCAGGAAGTTCCTCCTTAGTTCTAGGTTGCTTCTCTCCTTGATCAGTTTCCACCCATTGCTTCTCATCCTGCCTTCAGGTGCTTTGGAGAATAGCTTGACTCCCTCTTCTTTGTGGCAGCCCCTGAGATATTGGAACACGGCTATCATGTCCCCCCTCGTCCTTCTCTTCGTTAAACTAGACATACCCAATTCCAGCAACTGTTCCTTATATGTTTTAGCCTCCAGTCCCCTAATCATCTTTGTTGCTCTTCTCTGTACTCTTTCTAGAGTCTCAGCATCTTTTTTACATCGTGGTGACCAAAACTGGATGCAAAACTCACTTAACAAATTTCTTGCTTAGCCACGTAAATTTTGGCCTCAATTGTGGTCGTAAGCCGAGGGCTATCTGTACTGTATACTTTCCCCAACCTGGTGCCCTCATGTATATTTAAGAAGAGACTGGACAGCCGTTTGTCTGAAATGGTGTAGGGTTCCTGCCTGGGCAGGGGGTTGGACTCGATGACCTCCAAGGTCCCTTCCAACTTTATTATTATTATTATTATTATTATTATTATTATTATTATTATTATTATTATTATTATTATTATTATTATTATTATTATTATTATTATTATTATTATAATATCAAGTTACAACTGTCCTCAGGATGGTGATGGAAGAAGTAGAGAGGAAGGAGCTGTAGGCTGACGTAGTTTGAGAGACCTCACAGTTGGGAATATTTGAGAGAGCTCCGGTAAATATCTCATAGTAGAGACAAGAGGTTTAAGTGTCTGAACTTCATTCAAATTCCTTCATTCTATCAGCAAACATCTGCTTTGAGAGTGCAGCTTTTGTGCTTTGAGAGGGCAGCTTTGAGCTTTTCTACAAGGGTCCTCCTGACAGTTAATTTTCTCTCCTCTTCCTCAGTGGTCTGTCTCTTTAAACTGGAGACCCTCTTCTTCTCTGAAATAGAAGATCTTTGGCGAGCACTGAGGACATGAAAGGGATTCTGAGGATTAGAGGTAGCAGCTAGTGGTAGTTATAAATGGGGTTATTTGCCCCTGCCAAAAAAAAAAAAGGCAGAGTTTTTGTTTATTTAGAGAGAGGACTGGAAATCAGTAATCTGTCTCCTCTTAAGAGGGTCTCCCTAGGTCAGTGATGGTGAACCTTTTAGAGACGGAGTGCCCAAACTGCAACCCAAAACCCACTTATGCATCGTCATGTGCCAAGTGGGCGTGGCCCATTGGGTGTGTGTGGCCCATTGGGTGGGCGTGGCTGCGATGGTAACGGCAGACTGGGTGGGACTAAAAAGTTCAATCAATCAATTCCAACTTTGCGAGATCTTTTTTTTTGCGTGTGAGAAGTTGAAATTGACTGATTGATTGAACCTTTTTTTTATTTTGCACACGGTGGCGGAGGCCTAAAGCAAAAAGGTTTTATAAAACCCAGCTGAAGGCCTAGGACCGGGGCGACGGCGCGCATGCCCACAAAGAGGGCTCTGCGTGCCACCTGTGGCACACGTGCCATAGGTTCGCCACCACGGCCCTAGGTCCTCCTGTCCTCCACAAATGTATCCAATCTCCTTTTGAAGCCATCCAAGTTAGTGGCTCTCATTCTGTCTTGTGATAATGAAATCCACATATTAATTGGGTGTTCTGCCAAGATGGGCTTCCTTTGGCCTGTTCTGAATTACTTCCCAGTCAGTTTTGTTGCACGATCCCTTCTCGTGTTGTTTTGAGAAAGAGAAACTTCCTCTATCTATTTTGATCACGTGTCTTTCCTCGTGTGCTTTTTTTTTTTTTTTCCTTTCCCTAAGCTAATGTGAGCCTGAAGCTCTGGTCTTTTCTCAGAGGGCAGATGCTGCTTCTAAGGGCTAAGTGCTTAGAGCTCAAAGCATTGTTAGAGACCCCACACACACCCACTTCACGGTCTGTTTCTGTTGCTTCCCCTCTGGGAAGAGGTTTAAGTATTTCTAGCAGGACTGCCCAATTCTGTAATAGCTTTGTTCCCCTATGCCAAGGCTTTTCAACCAGTGGTACGGGTACCACCTGTGGTACATTGGCACCTGGCAGGTGGTACGCGACCATCTTAGAAAAGTGGTAGTGGGGGAGGGGAATGAGCTGAACCGGTGGCAGCACCATACAAGCCTGAGCGAGAGATGGCTGGAGCTGCAGGGCTGTCAGGGCTCAGCGGAAGCGCCAGGATCAGCACTTCTTCGGGGCTGTCAGGGCTCAGTGGAAGCGCCAGGATCAGCGCCAGGCTCCAGCTGGAGCTTGGCGCTGATCCTGGTGCTTCTGCTGAGCCCAGAAGTGCCGATCAGCTGGAATGTTGCAGTATCTCCAGGGTCGTGTGATTTACATTCAGATGCTTGGCAACTGATTCATATTTATGATGGAATCAGTGTCCCAGGGTCATGTGAAATGACCAAAACCTGCTGCAACCACCCAGCAGACGGGGGGGGGGGGAATAAAACCAAACACCACACCACCCCACCCCTGCTGCCAATCCTCAACAGAAATACTCACAACAACGGAAACCTCGGACAGCAGGAAGAGCGCTGCCGGGTGGGCAGGCAGGTATCTTGCTCGGCTGTGCCTTGGGGGGCACTTTTTTCAGTGCCATTTTAACTTCGAACAGTCACTAAGCAAACTGTTGTAAGTCGAGGACTACCTGTACTTTATCACTTTTTTTTTGGTCATCAAGTTTTTGACACCTTGCTAGGCGACTGGTGGTACTCGGCTATTGCCATATCCTAAAAGTGGTACAATGGGTGAAAAGGTTGAAGAGCCCTGCCCTATGCCATCCGTCTGGTAAAGTCTCAAGACTCATTTTTCTCGCCATGCACATGTATACATAACCCGAACTAGACTGTTTTTTCTCTGTGTCATATAATATATGTGGGTATATTAATAATTCTATATTTATTTTTTGTCATATATATGTAGTGCATATTGGAGGTGGTGACCCTTTGAGAGCTGTACGCAACGAAATGTCATTTTAGCATATGCCGATTAGTATACATTCAAAGTGACAATAAAGTTATTATTCTAGATGTCCACATTTCCAGATCATTTTGGGTCTATTCATCTTTTTTTAAAGTCAAAGAGAGGTTTTACAGAGACTACCAGAACGGGTGGAAAAAAGCCAAGGTGGCAGCTGTGATTGTACAGTTGTGACCATCTTGTCTTCTTTGTCCCCTCTCCTCTTCCCAACAGATGAATAAAATCCTTAAACTTGTGTTTAGCCATTTACATGTAGTCCTCGACTTACAACCATTTGTTTAGTGACTGTTCAGAGTTACGATGACACTGAAAAGGCAACGGGTTTGTATTTAGGACAATTGCATTGTCCTGGGGTTATGTGTAGCTTTCCCAGTCAGCTTCCCACAAGCAAAGTTAACAAGGGAAGGAAGACTCGCTTAACAATTGCATGATTTAATTAACTGCAGTGGATTTCCTTAACATCCCATGGACAAAAATGTCATAAAATGGGGCACAACTCATTTAACAACCGCCTTGCTTAACAATTTTGGGTTCAATCATAGTCATAAATGGAAGACTGCCTGTGCTCTTGTTACATGCAGACTTTTCCTTACGGTATTTGTAGCTCAAAATCTCTTTCCAGTCTCCTTTTCTGTAACATAAATGCCACTGAATAAAACTTTCCTTTTGTGGTTTGTCTGAACCTCTGTAACCAGGAAATAATCTAGCACACAAAGTCAAAACAGAAGATTTACGTTCCAAATTATGTTAGGCTGAGGGGAAAAAAACCCTCGTAAAGTATTTTGTATTTTGTGATGTAGTCATGCTATATATATATTTTATTTTTATTTATTTTATTTTATTTTATTTTATTTTTATTTTTATTATTTTATTTTATTTTATTTTATTTTATTTTATTATTTTATTTATTTTATTTTATTATTTTATTTTATTTTATTATTTTATTTTATTTATTTTATTTTATTTTATTTTATTTTATTTTATTTTATTTTATTTTATTTTAATTTTATATTTTATATTTTATTTTATTTTATTTATTATTTATTTTTGCTGCTTTCTGTTGACTCTTGATGTTATTTTACTGCCCTGTGTATCCTCTTGAATATGTTTTTAAACAGGGAAGCAATTAGCATATGTTTAATAAATGGGAAGATAGGTTGGCGAACATGGATTTTTTAATTATTTTTTTTTACTGTGCATTGCTTGTCGTCTTGGATTTCTCTTGCTACAGAGCATCTGCTGTTTGTCTGTTATCTCTGTGAGACGCCACAATACAGGCTGTTGTCTCAGCTGCTCTTCCCATTATAGGATTCAAGGGGGAAGGGCTGGATGGGGAAACCAGAAAAGAAGAAAAAAGGCAGCAAAATAATATGCTTGATCACATGTCAGTCAGGCTAAACGCTGTATGTTTTTGTGGGGTATACCATCCTGCAGAAAGGAATCCCGGTTTGATGCATTTGGCCTTACTTGTTAACATCTGAGAATCAGAAAACACGTAGTAATTGAGACGCAAGATGCTGGGTCTTTAATAATCATGTATGTGATGGTGATGTGTGTGACCTTTAGATAACATTACAAAAAACGGATTGTTGCAATCATTATAATGTCCATATTGCTCGCTTTTACCCTAGTCTCCCTATACCAGGGGTAGGCAACCTTGGCTCTTTTATGACTTGTGGACTTCAATTCCCAGAATTCCTGAGCCAGCCATGGCTCAGCTTGGAAACCTCTCCCTTTCCCCTCAGCATGGCTGGCTGAGGAATTCTGGGAGTTGAAGTCCACAAGTCATAAAAGGGCCAAGGTATCCCCACCTCTGCCCTATATTGTAGATAGATTACAGGTAGTCCTTGACTTCCCACCAAAATAGAACCCAAAATTTCTGTTGCTAAGCAAGACAGCTAAGTGGAGTTTTGCTCCATTTTTATGACCTTTCTTGCCACAGTTGTTAAATGCAGTTGTTAAGTTAGTAACCCGGTTGTTAAGTGAATCTGGCGTCCCCATTGACTTTGCTTGTCAGAAGGTCGCAAAAGGGGATCACGTGACCCCGGGACACTGCAACCTTGATAAATATGTGCCAGTTGCCAAACATCCAAATTTTGATCATGTGACCACCAGGGTGCCGCAGCAGTCGTAAGTGTGAAAAACTCTCATAAAGTCGCTTTTTTCAGTGCCGTTGTAACTTCGAACAGTCACTAAACGAAAGTTGTAAGTTGAGGACCATCTGCACTTCCTGTAAGCTTGGGAAACTCTCCGTAGCTCAGATGGATGGCAGAGATGAGACTTGAAGCAGGAACTTTCTGATTGCAGATAGTCCTTGACTTACGTCTACAAATTGGGATCAGAATTCCCGTGGCTAAGCAATATGGTCACTAACCAAATCATGCCCGATTTTATGACTTTTCGTGTTGTGATTATTAAGCAGAGCTTGGAATTGTTAAGCCAGGGGTCTTCAAACTTGGCCCTTTTATGACTTGTGGGCTTCAACTCCCAGAATTCCTCAGCCAGGCACGCTGGCTGAGGAATTCTGGGAGTTGAAGCCCACAAGTCATAAAAGGGCCAAGTTTGAAGGCCCCTATGTCAAGCAAATCCAGCTTGTCCCCTTAACTTTGCTTGTTGGAAGCTGGCTGGGAAAGTCGCAAATAGCGATCACTTGACCTCGGGATGCTCTGACCATTGTAATTACATCCCAGTTACCAAGCCCCCAAATTTGGATCACATGACTGCAGGAATGCTGCTATGGTTCCAAGTGCGAGGACCGATCTCAGTCACTTTTTCGTTGACAACCTAACTTCAAAAAGTTGTTGAGTGAATGGTCGTAAGTCGAAGGACTGCCTGTCCTAGCTTCCTCTCTTGGTACGTTCAGATCTGCCTTTTTAAAAATGTAGCTCAGTAACAAACCACATGCTTTGCATAAAGAATTGCAACTTTGGTATCTCCAGTTAAAAGGTGATTATACATGTGGCCTCTTCCTAACCGTGAAGGGCTTTGTTGATCGTCTTGCTTTGTATAATTGGTCCTGTCACATGTTTGTAGATGTTCTTTGTGGGTTTTTTTAGAAGTTTAGATTTTAGTTTTACAAATCAAGAACTTGGCCCACAGCCAACGAGTTGTGATGCTGAGTGTCAGTTAAAACACAGATCTCCAAGTTTCCGAGTGGCTGTTTGGCTTTCATGTGATTGCATGATCGTCTTTTTTTGTCTGATTAAATTGAGGCAGACTTCAAAAATTCTCCTGAAATAAGAACCAAACTGCTAGTTTCGGATGGGTGTGTCAGGAATAATTCATCATTTCAGTTTTTCTTGCATCAAAGTTGGCATATGGGGATGTTGTGGTTGGCTGGTTGCAATCTGGAAAATAAGTTCAGTTTGTCCCCCAAGTAGAGGGGAAAAATTGACAATCCATATTAGGTGCAGTGTTTATTTCTTCCTGGGGCCCGAAGACGTGTCCTTACAAAGATTGAATAGCGAGTCTCAGTTAGGTCTTTCCTGCCAATCTGTCTGTCTGTCTTTATATCCTGGCTTTCTTCTCAAGGTGGCTAAAAGCATTTAAAAATTAAAAAAAATAGAGTTTAAGCGTAAGACTAACTTAAATTCACTGGAGAAAGCAATTATGTTTGGAAGAATTTGGGTAAAATGAAACCAGGCTGACAAAGAACACGGTGGCTGACACCATCAAAACTGACACCAGCCAGAGCATAGAAAAACTCAAAGAAGCTGTGCAAGATTGGAAGATGGTGGAGAGACCTGGCCCATAGAATCGCCAAGAGTCAGACATGACTGAATGGAGTACATCATCATCCATCATCATCATTTGAGGGGTTGCCACAAAGAAGAGGGGGTCAAACTATTCTGCAATGCATCAGAGGGCAGGACAAGAAACAATGGTTGGAAACTAATCAAAGAGTCAAGCAACTCTGGAGTTAAGGAGATACTTCCTAACAGTGAGGACAATTAACCAGTGGTACCGCTTACCTTCAGAAATCTGAAGAGAAGGACGAGGGGGGACATGACAGCAGTGTTCCAATATCTTAGGGGCTGCCACAAAGAAGAGGGAGTCAAGCTATTCTCCAAGGCACCTGAAGGCAGGACAAGAAGCAACAGATGGAAATTAATCAAGGAGAGAAGCAACCTAAAACTAAGCAGAAATTTCCTGACAGTTAGAACAATTAATCAGTGGAACAACTTGCCTCCAGAAGCTATGAATGTCCCAACACTGGAATTTTAAAGAAGAGACTGGACAACCATTTGTCTGAAATGGTATAGAGTTTCCTGCCTGAGCAGGGAGTTGGAGTAGATGACCGCCAAGGTCCCTTCCAACTTTGTTGTTGTTGTTGTTATTATCATGATGATGATGATGATGAAGATGATGATGATGATGATGATGGGTGCTCCATCACTGGAGGTTTTTAAGAAGAGACTGGATAGTCTGAGATGGTATAGGTTCTCCTGCTTAAATGGGGGGGGGGGGAGCTGGACTAGAAGACCTCCAAAGTCCCTTCCAGCTCTATTCTATTCTATTCTATTCTATTCTATTCTATTCTATTCTATTCTATTCTATTCTATTCTATTAATGAATTAAAAGCTCAGTGAAAGAGAGGTGTCTTTCACTTTCCTAAATAGTGGGAAAGTAAAGGTCAAAGTCATCTCCCAGGAGAGCACATCCCATAGCTGGAGAAGACCCTGAAAATAACTGAGCTTCTGGCAATGGAGTCATCTTCAGAAGGGCTTTTCCTGCTCATTGAAATGCCTGTGCGGGTTCATAGTGGGAGAGGTGCATATGTTCAGTCCTTAAGCCACTTAAGTTATTAAAAGTCAACACAACAGCTTAAACTGTTGTATAGATGTGTTACAAGTCTAGATCTTTTAGTAATCCTGCTTAAAGCACATTGCAGCAGCCAAGAAGGGATATAGCTGGTGTCAATAAATGTCACTGAGCTTGACCTGTTCAGAAGGGTTTGCAATGGACACACTAGTCATACATCTGCAATTGTTCTTTCCACAACCTTTGCCTGCAAACAGGTGACAATTAGAGGAGCATTTCCAGCTGGCATCTCGCTTATTTTGACCATGTCATGCAGGGGAATTCACTGGAAAAAGCAGCTATGCTTGGAAGAGTTAGCAGTAAAAGGAAACTAGATTGCTAAAGAATACGGTGGGTGGACACCATATCAAAGGTGACACCAGCCAGATCATAAAACAACTCCTCAAAGAAGTATGCAAGATGTGGAGAGACCTGGCCTATAGAATTGCCAAGAGTAGGACACTCTTAAGAAGACACTGGACAGCCATTTGTCTGAAACGGTATAGGGTTTCCTGCTTGACCAGGGGGTTGGACTAGAAGACCTCCAAGGTCCCTTCCAACTCTATTATTATTATTAACTGAATGAATCTCTTCCTCCTCCTCATGCTAAAAATAATTCATAAGAACAGAATAAGTGGTTGTCAGATTGCCTCCTGGTGACCTGCCAAACATTAAGTAAAAGTCGAAATGAATCTGATCCACTTTGTCTATAAAGAACAATGAAAACTGCTCACTGTGAACCATCTGCTTCAGCTCTCCGTCTCCCAATTTTTAATGGTCACGCTGAATGGAGAAACATTCAGATGCAGTGGAGCAGAGAAGTCAACAGCATCCACGCACACGCCCATCCAGTAGGATGTTATTAAGTAAATAAGGAAAACACTGGCAGGTATACCTTTAAATCTTGGGAATTCAACTCTTACCGTGTTCTTTGAGGACCTGCCAGCTGTATGTCAAGGCCTTTTCTTCAGGAATTCACATGGTATCTATGATTCTCAGACATTTACAGATAGTCCTCAACAACCACAATTGGGACAAGAATTTTGATCGCTAAGTGAAACGGCCATTAAGCGAGTCATCAGAGGACCAGACCTGATTTTACGACTATTTTTACTGTGGTTGTTAAGTGAATCTTGCAGTATTTAAGTGAACCATGTGGTCATTAAGCAAATCCAGTTTCCTCTGTTCACTTTAATTGTCAGAAACCAGATGGGAATATCTGAAACTGCAGTCATGTGATGGCAGGATACTGCAACCGGTCATAAGTATGAACCAGTTGCCATGCATCCAGATCACAATCACGTGATCATTGGGGTGGGGTGACAGCTGTATAGCAATAGCAATAGGCCTTAGACTTATATACTGCTTCACGGTGCTTTACAGCCCTCTGTCAACCGTCCGGCTAGCAAATTCAGTATTGAAGAAACTCTACAATCTTGAGGTGCCATAAGAGATAAACTTTATTGAATACACATCTGGTATTGAAGAAGCAAAATCAACTCTAGTTTTCCCCCACAAAAATCTGGTTGGTTAACAGTAGCTTTTCATAACCCCCCACCCACCAAATGTTCACATTGCCCAATCACATCTCTTCGGTTTGTTATGGGAACGATCCACTTCTCTGTCAAGCATCTGCTTTTGTGACCTTGGGTCTCACAGTCCATGGATGGCTTCTTGAAACTCCCATTTCTTTCCCAGGGTCTCCCTCCCCCCTGTTTCTATGGCAAGTTGTGTAGCGACAGAGGTTAGCAAGCATCTTAGCAATTCAACTTTGACACCCTCTCTACGAGGTTTATAGAGTCAGCATGTTGCCCTCAACAGTCTGGGTCCTCATTTTACCAACCTCGGAAGGATGGAAGGCCAAGTCAACCTTGAGCCGGTGAGGATTGAACTGCCGAATTGCTGACAGCCGGCAGTCAGCGGAAATAGCCTGCAGTACTGCATTCTAACCACTGTGCCACCACGGTTCTATCTTCCAGGATAGGTTGTAGGTCACTTTTTTCAAAGCCATTGTAACTCCAAAGTGACAATTCCAGGCTATTTTTAAAACAAGTGGTCATAAGTGCAGGGCTACCTGTCTTACAGAAGTTGGGTTTTGTTGATTTTGTGCATTTATTGCATGCTATAAAACAACTTTATCTCTTTTTTTTCTCCTACGGTTCAACCTTGCTTATTAGAATCATTCTCACACCTATAGCTGGATCCCATAAATTACAGATGACTTCTTTTTTTGTTTCACTTTCCTTGTTAAATGTCCCAGGCATGTTTGATCCAAGCCCTGATTGTGTAGGTGTGGCCCTGAACGAGGAACAAGTGGTATGAAACTGGGGCTTTCATAGAACATGCTAAAGGCTAGAATTTACGTAGGGTGTAGTCAGCCAGTCAATTCTCGTTTCTATTTACCAGAGATACAGCTACAATACCAACTATGAAACAATGATAACCCAATTAGCCAAGATATTGTGGTGAAGCAGAATTTACTCAAAAGCAAGGGTTTAGAGTAGACTAACGGTACATTGGTTGGGGATAGGCATCTTGCAGATATAAGTTTAAAAGAAATTATTCTTTTTCTCCAAAGTACCAGAGGGCAGGACAAGAAGCAATGGGTGGAAGCTTGTTAAAGAGAGACCCAACCTACTGTAAGAAGAAATTGTCTTGACAGTGAGAATAATTAATAATACAGGAGCTTGCCTCCGGGAGTTGTGGGTGCTCCATCACTGGAAGTTTTCAAAAATAGACCAGACAACCGGGATGGTATAAGGCAGTGTTTCTCAACCTTGACAATTTTAAGGCATGTGGACTTCAACTCCCAGAATTCCACAGCCAGCAATGCTGGCTGTGGAATTCTGGAAGTTGAAGTCCACATGCCTTAAAATTGTCAAGGTTGAGGAACACTGGTATAAGGTCTCTTGCCTTGAGCAGGAGATTGGACTAGAAGACCTCCGAGGTCCCTTCCACCCTGTGATTCTATATTTTATGAAATACAAAGTATTCACTGGTTCTATATAAAGAAGACATTTGAGCTAATCTAGTAGAAATTACTTGGTTAACATACTGGAAAAAAAAGTAGCCTGCATGTGAATGAAACAGTATTCGACTAAGGATTATCTTTGTTTTTTATACTTGTTCTTCATCTGGTGCTATTTTCAACCATATTAAGTTGCTAATTCTTAAGTCAGAGTGTAAGAGGAATTATTGAGGCATAATACTAATCTCAGCGCAAGATCAGTTGCGGGATGCATTTAAAACCATTGGAGGAAAACCGATCCAGATAGAATGACTCACTGTTTGTATTTGTGCAAATAAATAAATAGTTACTTGTTCCATGTCCTGATTTTGAATTCTTTCTATTTTTTTTTGTACTGTATGCTGCCAAGGGTGGAACATCTACTGGCGACAAATAAAAGGAGCACATAATGAAAGAAAAACAAAAGGTCTCATATTTGTTAAGACGCGATTAACTTCGGAAGTACCAAAATACAGAGTCAACAGACGCTTAATAGGATAGAATTAAATTGCTGAGCTTGTATGTCAGACTTCCTGAATCTGACCTCGGATCCTATTAAAACTCATCTAAGAACAGTTCTACATTTTGGCAACCTTCCCTTCCGTGTTCCTGTTCCTATATAATCATTTCTCTAGTTACACTAATCTGGGAGTGCCCATTTCCATATTGCCTGGGAGGACTGCAGGAAATTGAAATCATATCCGGCTGCTAAGCTTAGTTCAAGGCCAGACAAAGGAATTGATTGAGGATCTCACCAGCACATGAAGCCCAGGAAGACTTAATGTTTGATGTCTGGCACACCCTTTTCATTGCAGCTGTTACACCCAGCACAGTTTCACTTGCTCTTCTCCCCTCCCCTGCCCACATTTTTTACCCTTGACCTCCTCAAGGATGGTGTCCTGCCTCACTCTTTTCCTTCGGACAATCCTCTGAGGTGGGTTAGTTTAAGGAAGGACAAAAGTCCTTCTGATGCAAAACTCCAGATCAGTGGTTCTCAACCTTTTTAATGCCGCGACCCCAACCGGTCGTAAGTCGAGGACTAAACCGGTCGTAAGTCGAGGACTAAACAGGTCATAAGTTGAGGACTAAACCGGTCGTAAGTCGAGGACTACCCAGCCGGTCGTAAGTCGAGGACTTTCCCTGCCCGGGAGCGCCGCGCATGCGTGGTTCCGCCCCCTGCGCCGGCCGAGGCGTAGCTGGCAAGCGGCAGAGACGGAGCAGGCCGACCACCAGCTGGCCCAGCCCAAGGGAGGTAAGGCACCCGCCGGAAAAGGGGAAAAAATGGCGGACAAAATAATGGCGGACAAAAAAATGGCGGACAGCCTTGCTTGGCGACCCCCGTGAAATGGTCGATCGACCCCAAATGGGGTCCCGACCCATAGGTTGAGAACCACTGCTCCAGATAGCTACTAGGTGGCAGGAGAGAATCAGCTTCTCCTGTTTTTCTTTGCTGCCACCTAGAGGTCACGGTACAGTTTTTTTTGCAGCTTGGAAATGTTAGAAACTTTTTTACAAGTAC
Source organism: Protobothrops mucrosquamatus (assembly GCF_001527695.2). Lineage (NCBI taxonomy): Eukaryota > Metazoa > Chordata > Lepidosauria > Squamata > Viperidae > Protobothrops > Protobothrops mucrosquamatus. The sequence goes on along the minus strand of NW_015387948.1, from coordinate 80,253 downwards.
CTGAAGGTAGTAGCAGTTTAGCTTCATGGTAGAGATGAATGATAATAGAATAATTATAGATTAAGAGGAATTTGATTGCAGCCAGATACCGTGCAGACAGTGCACATTCTTTGGGGTGTGGTTGAAGAATAAGCTGTAGGGGTTGGTTCATACTTAATAGGAAGTTGCAGTGGTAAGTTTCACTCACTGAATCCAGACAACAAGAGCTCCCACTGACTTCTCCCTCCCATTTGGGGCATCTGCCTCGTGGGTGGGTATTGCAGTCAGGATAAGGGGTACAAAACTAAAGGCAAGCAGAGTGTGAGAACAGGCTAATTGGATTTACATATAGACCGCAGGTTCTGCTCTTCCAAGATTTTATCCTAGTTTGAAATGTAAACACATAAATGCATAAATATTAGACTAGAGCAGTGGTTCTCAACCTGTGGGTCGGGACCCCATTTGGGGTCGATCGACCATTTCATGGGGGTCGCCAAGCAAAGCTGTCCGCCATTTTTTTGTCCGCCATTTTTTTTTGTCCGACATTTTTTTCCCTTTTCCGGCGGGTGCCTTACCTGCCTTGGGCTGGCCTGCTCCGTCTCTGCCGCTTGCCAGCTATGCCTCGGCCGGCGCAGGGGGCGGAACCACGCATGTGCGGCGCTCCCGGGCAGGGAAAGTCCTTGACTTACGACTGGTTGGGTAGTCCTTGACTTATGACCGGTTTAGTCCTCGACTTACGACCGGTTTAGTCCTCGACTTACAACCGGTTTAGTCCTCGACTTACGACCGGTTGGGGTCGCATTAAAAAGGTTGAGAACCACTGGACTAGAGACAAGCAATGGGCCAATGCCCTTAGCTTGAAAAAAAGAGTGAGGCTAGTGCAAGGGGTAGAGGCTGAGAATAAAGCCTCCATACATTTTTCTTCTCACCTTGCACAGATGCAAATGCACGCACACATACATGCACGTGCAGAGAATTGAAAACTGGGGCTCCTGGTTCCTTGTTTGTCTATGTTATAGTTAGCAAATTTGAAGTGACACACCTCCAGAGCTGGCTTTGTCTTCGAGGGTTTTGTCATGCCACATTCTTGGAACAGGTTCCTTCTTTTAAACACAGGTTAAACCTAGTAGGGCTGCAGTCCAAGTATTTGTGTACAAATCCTGCCAGGTGAGGCTCTCTTGGTTGCCAAATGCAGATTAGCTCTGCCTGCAGCTTCTCCTGAGCAAGCAGGAATCCTGCTGAAGTTTTCTGCCATTTTCAGTGATGGACCTTCTCCACCCACTTAAGCATGATGTTTGACAGTCTGATTGACTGAGATTCCCTTGTGGGAGAGAAGCAGGATTAAGAAGTTCAAAGTTTAGAAGGAATCCGCAAAAGGATATAAGGCAAACAGAAGTAACCTGGAAGTGTAGAATTGCATAGCCTGGCCAAATGTGGCATGATTTCTAAAGTCCTAACCGAATGTTGAGTTCAAAAGGTATCCAGGGTGGGTGCTGTTTGGGAGAAATGGGATGAGAGAAAAGAACTGGGTGCTACAAAGAGAAGAAAAAAGGTATCAAAGATAATTGATTTGAGCTTGTTTCCACCCAATCCTTGCTTCAACCTTTAGTACCATACCATCTAACCTCAGAATAACACAGTTGGAAGAGACTTTGGAGGTCTTCTAATCCAACCCCCTTCTCAAGCAGGAAATCCTATACCATTTCAGACAAATGGTTGTCCAATCTCTACTTCAAAACCTACAGTGTTGGAGCACCCAACTTCCAGAGGCAAGGCGTTTCACTAATTAATTGTTCTAACTGTCAGGAAATTCCCCCTTAATTCTAGGCTGCTTCTCTTTTTTGTTCAGTTTCCATCCATTGCTTCTTCTCCTGCCCTTCAGGTGCTTTGGAGAACAGCTTGACACCCCCCACCTTCTTTGTGGCAGCCCTTTAGATATTTGAACACTGCTATCATGTCACTCCTAGTCCTTCTTTTCATTAAACTAGACTAGACATAGTGAAAAAATAAATGTTGTTCCTCTCCGGTGTAAGGCAGAGGGGTTGAGATAAAGAAAATGTCTGCCAGGTTCCAGAAAGAACTTGGACGTCTAAGAGTTTCAACATCTGACTGGACTTCGCTTTTTAGTCTGTGGAGTACTATTGAAGTCCGTAGGTAGAGCACTGTTTTTTTCAAAGATGGCAACTTTAAAATTTATGGATTTCAACTCCCCAAATTCTCCAGCTTTGGGAGTTGAAATCCAGACGTTTTAAAGTAACCAGGTTTGAAAAACACAAATGGACAGGTAGTCCCCAACTTACAATCCACAAATGGGACCAGGATTTCCATTGTTAAGTAAAGGGGTTGAACAGTGAGTCTCATCCAACTTTATGACCTTTTTTAAATCATTGTTAAATGAATGCCTGCAGTGGTTAAGTGATCACAGGGTTGTTAAGTGATCACAGGGTTAAGTGATCACAGGGTTGTTAAGCTTGTCGGAAGCCAGTTAGGAAACGGTAACCACCATGGCCCCAGGATGCTGCAGCTATTGTAAATACATGCTAGTTGCCAAGCGCCTGTATTTTGACCACATGACTGTGGGGATGCTGAAGCAGTTGCAAGTTCGAGGATTGCTTGTAAGTTACTTTTTTCAATGCTGTTGTAACTTTGAAGGGTTGCTAAATGAACCGTTGTTAAGTAAAAGATTACCTGCGGAGTGTTAGATAATTCTGGTACACCAATTTGGATGGTATCCTTCACAATGTAAAAAAGATGTTGAGACTCTAGAAAGAGTACAGAGAAGAGCAACAAAGATGATTAGGGGACTGGAGGTTAAAACATATAAGGAACGGTTGCTGGAATTGGGTATGTCTAGTTTAACAAAGAGAAGGACGAGGGGGGACATGATAGCAGTGTTCCAGTATCTCAGGGGCTGCCACAAAGAAGAGGGAGTCAAGCTATTCTCCAAAGCGCCTGAAGGCAGGACGAGAAGCAATGGGTGGAAACTGATCAAGGAGAGAAGCAACCTAGAACTAAGGAGAAACTTCCTGACAGTTAGAACAATTAACCAGTGGAACAACCTGCCTCCAGAAGCGGTGAATGCTCCAACACTGGAAGTTTTTAAGAAAAGACTGGACAGCCATTTGTCCGGAATGGTATAGGGTTTCCTGCCTGAGCAGGGGGTTGGACTAGATGACCTCCAAGATCCCTTCCAACTTTATCATTATTATTATTATTATCTTCCATCCTTTCTTTAGCAAAACAAAAGGCTGGTCAGGGAATGTGTTTTGATGATAAGCTGAATTAAAGGCTAGGAGTTTTGGGTGAAGTTGGGAGGAACCTGATAAATTAGAGGGCAGGATTGAGCCTTTTAACTGTTTTTAACTGGTTTAAAGAGTGGAAGGTTTTGATTGTTGGTATAACAGAGTCACATGCAAGTGAGATGGACGTTCACATACGCTAATCAAATAAATATCATAGAATGAGGAAGTTGTTAAATACAATGGGGAGTAATACTGTTACTTGTATTAAATTACAACATTTTTTTGTCTTGTCTCTGTCCATTTTCCGCTCCAGGGGCTGCTTATTTGTAGCCCATGATTTGTCATTTGGGGGGGGGCTAATTTGCACCCCTGATTCAGCCTGGTCAGTGGAATGGCTGCAGGCTGATGGAGTTATGTTGCTTCTGGAAATGGAGTGCAATGAATTGAATAAAGATAAGCACATAAGGAGCTTCTGACGGCTTAAAGTGGAATTTCCTGTCTACTGCTGAATAAAATTTTTCCTTTTTGGCAATCCTTCTCAAGTCTCAGGATGAGATCAGCCAGGGACGCCCCGGTCTTCCTCCTGACGAGACGAGACAGGCATGAATACAGTAATTCAGTTTTAGTTCGAACATCTCCCCTGCCTTTCTTGAAATATTCATGCAGCCTTTTACCCCAGGAGTTGATTGAAATCTTATTTTTATGGCTCATTCACGCTTGATCAAGTTCCAGGAAAAGAATATTTTCTCCATGTAAAGATTTGCAGTTTGGGGTTGGGTTCCCCCCCCCTCTTCCTGGGCCACTGGAAGAATCAGTTTTAAATTAAAAACTAGTAGTCCCTGACAATGACAGATGACGAATTATAATTGGTGAACCGTAAGGGGGAAGAATGTCCATTTAAAGCTACTTGCAGTGGTTTTTGGCAGAAAAGGTTGTAGAGGAGGGATCTGGGGGAGGTTTTCCCCCCTCTACTGGTAAATTCCTTCTTCTAAGAAATCCCAATTTAAAAAATAATCATCCTGAACTGTGACCAGTCATTCTGACACATAATCCTTCAGGGAGGGGCATTCTGTAAGCAGTCCGCTTCTTTCTTTCTTTCTTTCTTTCTTTCTTTCTTTCTTTCTTTCTTTCTTTCTTTCTTTCTTTCTTTCTTTCTTTCTTTCTTTCTTTCTTTCTTTCTTCCTTCCTTCCTTCCTTCCTTCCTTCCTTCCTTCCTTCCTTCCTTCCTTCCTTCCTTTTATAAATTTATTCAATTTATGCCACATGTATTACTTTAGAAAAAACTCAAGGCAGTGAACATATATAATACTCATTCCTCCTATTTTCCCCACAACAACAACCCTGTGAAGTGGGTTGGGCAGAGAGAGAGAGAGGGAATGGCCCAAGATCATCTAGCTGGCTTTCATGCCTTAGGCAGGACTAGAACTCAGTCACCTGCTGCCTTAACCACTAGACCAGACTGGGTCTCTTTATAGTTCCCCAAACCCCTTAAAGTGGGCAGGACCTGAAATTTTGATTGTGGGCCTTTTTTTCCATTTTGGAGAGGGTGGGGCCTTTAAGGAGTGAAATGGGCTTCAAGGTGTTAAAGATATGTGCTTCATCCCTTAACACCCATCCTCCCTGGAGCCATTCTTCCATATTTTGGAAGGGGCATTCTGAGTGTTTTAATTTCCCAGGTTCATTTGAACTGCTGAGCTGCAGATGCTAGGAACGGACAGCTGCTTAAAGTTACAAATAAGCCATCTGTTCCTGCAGCATCTTAATCCAGCCAGTAGCATCTCAAGAGATGTTCATGTTTGCATTTACTTTCTTCCTCCCCACAATTTCAGCATGGGAAGGACTAAAATAACCATGACTCCTCCATCTCTTTTGGCACGCTTCCAGGAGCCCTCTTCCTCCACCATCATTCTGCCATTTGTTAACAAAAAAAAGGCCAACTCCCTATTCTTTGCACAGGCTGGATGGCCCATTCATCCAAATTGCATGGGTGGCAGCTGTAAGGCGGCCATTTTGCCTCCCGATTTGCTCCTTGTTTCGTTCTGTTTGGGTGTCGTCTTGGCAACCCTGCAAGCCTGCGGATGAAATGCTCTCCAGATGCAAATGCTGTCTGGGTGCAAATGTTCTCTGTGGGCTCCAGATTAGCCAGTGGATTTGAGAGGAACCAGGCTGTTCCCATAGCAGCAGGCTGATGGCTGTAGACCTTTGGGAGTGTCATTTGCCTATCTCTGCGATTGCCGGCCGAGTGCCTCCAGACCATGGCAACTGTTGCTAAGAGAGTTCCCAATGGTCTGGCATCCTCCGACTGTTCCCATGAGGGCTGTCTTGTGGATCAAGCAGTCAGGAGGATCTGGAAGAAACGCCTTCTTATTTGCTTCTGTTGTTGGTCTGAGTTATCAGTCGTTGCCAGCCTGGCTATAAATCAAGGCTTAAGTAGCACATTCGATGCACATTAGCATAAAGTGCCCAACTGAATCCTAGAAGGATTTATTTATTCTACTCAACACAGAGCAGCAGAAAGAGACAGACTGCAAGTGCCTAAAAAAAATTGGGTTCTTTTCCCTGACCCCCTCTCTTCTCCCTGAATCCCCTCAAAAGTAATTCCCAAATTGTCATTTATAATGTGAGTTAAATATCAATTGTTTTATTGATTCAATTTATATCGATTGATTCAATTTATACCCATCTCACACGCGTGACTTTGGGCAGTGCACAACTTTAAAATAAGTGAAAATATTTATCATTGTTCAACGATCGCAAAACATATACAGGTAGTCCTCGACTTACAGCACTTCGCCTAGTAGCCATTTGAAGTTACAACAGCATGGAAATAAGTGACTTATGACCATTTTTCACACTTACGACCTTTGCAGCATCCCCGTGGTCACGTGATTTACATTCGGATGCTTGACAACTGACTCATATTTATGACAGACGGTTGAAGTGTTCCAAAATCATGTGATCACCTTTTGTAACCTTCTGATAAGCAAAGTCAAGGAAGAAACCAGAATCATTTAACAACCATGTTACTAATTTAACAACTGCAGTGATTCCCTTAACAAATGTGGCAAGAAAAATCATAAAATGGGGCAAAACTCACTTAACAAATTTCTTATTTAGCAACCTAAATTTTAGGCTCAGTTGTGGTCATAAGTTGAGGTCTACCTGTACAATAAATAAAAACACACAACAGCAGGGGAATCATAAAATGGCCTTCAGTGGGGTCCACAAACCCCTGCCTCTCTTACATGCACACTTCTTTTGATTGTCACATTAAAAAAATAAAATTTCAAATAATTCATTAATATCATCAAGTAGAAACTGAGCAAATGTGGAAAAAGCAAATAGTGGTGGAATCAATAAGAACTGCTGCATTTGGTGCTGTGCCAAAGATTTGGAAAAGCTCTTGGATACAGTCAGAGTGGAAGGAATCTCAATTTGTCAATTACAAAAAGCTGCAGTATTTGGAACAGTGCATATATTATTTAGTTAGCCTAGATTTGATCATCAAAAATACTGACTCCAATCAGAACTATCATAGAAAATGAAGAATGCAAAGTGCTCTGGCACTTTAGAATTCAAACAGACAGGCACCTGCCACATAACATGCCGGACTTAACAATTGTCGGTTAGAAAGATAACAAAAGTCTGGATAGTGAATCTGGCAGTACCCGGAGACTACAGAATAGAAGAGAAACAACTGGAGAAGATAACAAAATACAAAACCTGCAAATAGAAATAGAATGACTGCGGCAAAAGAAACAAAAGATAATACCAATAGTCATAGGCGCCTTGGGTGCAATCCCAAAACAACCGGAGCACCACTTAAACACCATCGGCATTGACAAATTCACCATCAGTCAATTGCAAAAGGCAGCTTTGCTAGGAACAGCTTACATCCTGTGATGATACCTCTAACACCATCAAACATCAACATCTGCCTATCCCCGGTCCTTAAGAGGAACTCGATAGGTGGATAAAAAAGTCAAATCCAGTCTGAACAGCTGGCTTGACTGTACAATGAACAACAATAATAAGTTTTTGTTCTGGTCCCTCTGGGCTTTCAAAATAAAACCCCTGGCTTTCCAAATGCTGTGGTTAGAAAAAAAAATTGTAAGCTCCTAGTAAAAGAAACTAAAACACTTGCAGATCTGTAGTTAAAGTTTCTGCCAGCAGGCTTGGTGTTCATAAGGCTATCTTGTCAGAAAAGTGAAACTTTAGTGTTGGTTACACTGAGTTTTACTGGAAGGGACTATGCTACCGTGAAAAGCATATCACCTGATGATTAATGCTGAAGTTGCATTATTATAAGGAGAGCTCAGCATTTTTATGGGGTGGTGTTTGTAACCTTTGTGACTGCAGAGACGCAATTTTTCACGGTCACCGGGAAAAAAAAAATCCCAGTCATTCCTTTAACAGGAACTGCAATAGTTGTAGCGGAAACTATTGTTTGGTACAGGTTTTTTTTAAAAAGGCTGAGTAGCATTGTTAAAAATTGCCAGTAATTGAGACTCATGGAAAATACCACCTTCTATAACTTACAGGAGGAATTATCTTAGTTTCCCCTTGCATCTTGAGGGTTGGCTGATACACAAAGTAGCTGCATCTCAAACCTGCTAGAATATTTTAGGCTCTAAAAAGGCTTTTGGAGTCTACACTTTTAAAAGGATAATTCACGGATGAGAAGAAACTGGTACATTTAGTCTTCTGCTCCCCTTGCTGTACCTGTTTTCCTTTCCTAAATATGAGCATCCTTCTCTCTCTGTTGACCTGGTGTTGGCCCTCCTGGAGAAGTGTGGTTAGAACCTGTTCTTGTCTGTGACATGTTTGTGGTACTGTACATTGCCTGGGGCTATAGTTCTCCGTCTCCTGTATGATCAAAGAATAGAATTGCACATACAAATTGCATTATGCTTTGGTTTAGTTTTAAGGCATCCTTTTTTGCTCTCTTAAGTTGAACAACCACCTTAATACAGGCACTCCTTGACTTGTGACCGTAATGGAGTCTGGCATTACAGTCACAAGTCATTGCAATCATTAAGCAACTCACTTGACTGGACCTGATGTTTGGGAATTTTTTGCAGCAATTGTTAAGTGAATATGGAGGTTGTTAAATGAATCCATTTTACTCAATGGGTATTTTTTTTAACAGAAACCGGTGACAGAAACTGGCAACAAATATTGAAAATTGTGGGCACATGACTATGGGATGCTAAAGATGAGCTAGTTGTGATTGTGGTCGTAAAGATGCACTGGTTGCCAAGTGTCCAAAATCCAATCATCTAACTCACTCACTCTCTCTCTCTCTCTCTCCATTTTATTTTAAAAATCAGGTCATAAGTAGCTTTTTTGGGGGGGGGGAGTTGTCTCCTCTAACTTTCAACAGTTGCTAAGAGCAACACACTTTCCTCCTTCTATGTTTTCCACAAACAGAAGCCCTGTGAGGTGAGTTGGACGAAGAGAGACTCACCCAGATGGCTTTCATGACTAAGGCAGGACTAGAACTCACAGACCCCCTACTGTCTCTCCAGTTCCAGCCCCAATTTGATTTCCAGTTGATCAAAGGTGTTCAGAAAAACTTCACAAAATAGGTGGGTTTGAGGCAGGATTTTAAAATGGCTGGAAGATGTATGGATGGAGGATGCATTAAAATGGTTGTTGTTGGTGTTGTTAGTTGTGAAGCCGTGTCCAACCTATCGCGACCCCATGGACAACATTCCTCCAGGCCTTCCTGTCCTCTACCATCTTCTGGAGTCCATTTAAGCTCACGCCTACTGCTTCAGTGACTCCATCCAGCCACCTCATTCTCTGTCGTCCCCTTCTTCTATTGCCCTCAATCTTTCCCAGCATTAGGCCCTTCTCCAGTGAGTCCTTCCTTCTCATTAGGTGACCACAGTACTTGAGTTTCAACTTCAGGATCTGGCCTTCTAAAGAGCAATCAGGGTCGATCTCCTCTAGGACTGACCGGTTTGATCGCCTTGCAGTCCAGGGGACTCGCAGGAGTCTTCTCCAGCCCCATAGTTCAAAGGCCTCAATTCTTTTGCGCTCAGTCTTGCTTATGGTTCAAATTGGTATGTGGGGACCAAAATGGTATGTGGGGATAAATGGCAATAATGCAAAATAGTCTATGGAGATTCTGAATCAACCAGGCCATGGTTGTCCCAAAGGTGCTTTTTCAAAAGGCAACTGGACTTGGTTTTTCTTTGAAGACGTTTTGCTTCTCATCCAAGAAACTTCTTCATTTCAGAACTGAAAAAGTTTCTTGANCCCCCCCCCCCCCCCCCCCGCCATCCTGCCGCGCAATGTTTCTCAACCTTGGCAACTTTACGATGTGTGGACTTCAACTCCCAAAATTCTCCAGCTAGCGTTGCTAGCTGGAGAATTCTGGGAGTTGAAGTCCACACATCGTAAAGTTGCCAAGGTTGAGAAACATTGGAGAGGAACTGAGGGACTGCCATTCTTGTACCCAGAGAAACGAAACTCTTTGTTATTCCTCTTGCTACCAATTCCAGGCCAATGTGAGCTATAGACCAGAATGATTTCTGCTGAACTGTGAGTTGCGGTTTAATGCTTGTATCTAAGCCTCGCTGTTTGGATTGTTTTTTTTTGGTTTTTTTTTGCAGGCTGGCAGTGATGGAGCCAAAATTGGGAATTGCCCCTTCTCCCAACGACTCTTTATGGTTCTCTGGCTCAAGGGAGTGACCTTCAATGTCACCACAGTGGACACCAAAAGGTAATCCTGTCTTATTCCCCTGACACTAGTGGTCAGCCTCCTTCTCCATTCCACTTTGGACCTCAGCTCTCAAACATTCCCAGCTAAATCCCAAACACATGGAAAGAAGTTGGATGGGGGTCAAACTCATGACCATATCCAATTTATGTTACAGGTGGTCCTCAACTTGCAACCATTCGTTTAGTGACTATTCGAAGTTACCAAAAAAAGGTGACTTATGATCAGTATTGACACTTACAACCATTCCAGCATCTCAATAATAATAATAATAATAATGATGATGATGATGATGATGATGATGATGATGATGATGATGATGATGATGATGATGATGATGTTGGAAGGGATCTTGGAGATCATCGAGTCCAACCCCATGGTCACGTGATACTGGCATGTATCTATAACGATTGCCCTGTTCCTGATGATCACCAATTGTAACCTTTCCAGATGGCTTCCGACATGCAAAGTCAATGGGGAAAGCCATATTGACTTAATGACTTCGTGATTCACTTAACGACTGCAGTGATTCGCTTAACAACTTGGCAAAAAAAGATCATAAAATGGAGAAAAACCTCACTTAACTGCTGCCTTGCTTAGCAATGGAAATTTTGGGCTCAATTGTAGTTGTAAGTTGAGGACTATCTGTAAATTAGCTGCCTCAAAGGTGCTTTTTCAAAAAGGCAACTGGACTGTGTTTTTTTTCCTTGAGGAAGAAGATGTTTCGCTGCTCATCCAAGAAGCTTCATCAGTTCTGATGGCGGGGGGGGATGGAAGGATAGGTTCGGATAGGATGGAGGGGTGGAGATGGAAGGATTGTCTTTCTTTGCAGTCCTCTGGTCGTTAGTCCTCTCTCTGAGAGCCTTTGAGGCCACTTGGGTGGGTTTATCCGTGTATATTAGCCATTTTTCATTTCTTACTTACCATTTCCCTCTTTTTCGTAGGAGAACCGAAGCCGTGCAGAAGCTCTGCCCCGGAGGCCAGCTCCCATTCCTGATGTACGGGACCGAGGTCCATACGGACACTAACAAGATTGAAGAATTCCTGGAAGAGGTTCTGTGCCCTCCTAAGTACGGACTAAACAAAGCCATAGAGCTGATTGGCAAAGTGGATTTTGGGATATAGAAAGAATTTCATATGATAGTATCAAACTCTATGGATTTTTTTGTTTTGTTTTGCTTCTTTCTTAGGTATCCAAAGCTGGCTGCTAATAACCCTGAATCTAACACAGCTGGCCTTGATGTCTTTGCCAAATTCTCTGCCTATATCAAGAACTCAAACCCATGTCTCAATGCCAGTGAGTATCTTGGACCAAAAGTCCTGATTGCTGTTCCTGTGTGATTGCTTAATAACTTTTGGGAATTCATTTCCTTTTCCTTGCTTCTTGGTTGGGTTGTGTTCCTCAACCTTGCCTTTTCACTTTCTTCTTTCTCTTTTGGCTTCTCTTCTCCAATCCAAAATTCTTCGGCTCATTTCCCACAAAGTGTCACTTGTACAATATATGGATAACCAACAGGAGAAAGTAAGTATGTTTGTGGGAAACCTAACATTTGCAAAAGGGTCTGTGTGGCTGTATAAGGTTAAAGAAACACTCTCATTGGGGGAGGGAAAGTCTCAGGAGCCAATAAGGAAATGCCTATTAAAAAAGGGGAGGGGAAAAGGAGGGAACAAAGAGCAAAACGGAATAGACCCGTGGTGGCGAACCTATGGCACATGTGCCACAGGCGGCACGCGGAGCCATCTCTGGTGGCACGTGAGCCATTGCTGGGCCGAGCTGCTCCCTCCTCCTCTCTGCACATGCGCAGTCCGGGAATAGGTGAGAGGCTATAAAAGGAGCAACTTTCTGCGGAAACAGCATTTGCTGCAGATAGCGAGCATGTCGGAGCGGACAACGAGCGAGCGAGCACAAGCTGACAGCTCGGTGGCCATGCCCACTCGGTGGCCATGCCCACCCGGCACCCGGCGATGCATAAGTGGGTTTTGGGTTGCAGTTTGGGCACTCAGTCTCTAAAAGGTTCGCCACCACTGGAATAGACCGTCTTGAAAATGGGCATGGCTGGCCAGCAGAATCCTAAGAAAACAGCACTCATTTCTGCAATAGCTTCCAAGTGAAGCTTCCAAGTAAATAGCTTCCAAGTGGAGCTTCTCACTCAGTGTTTATTTATTTTTATTTATATGAATTTATAAGCCACCCAACCCCAATGTACTCTCAACATTTCTAACTTGCCACTCCATTCTCATTGGTCTGTAATGTAACGTTCTTCCTGCTTGCTTTCACTGTGAAATTGCCTGTCAATTAATCTTTCCTAGCTAAATCTTTTTCTTTGACATTATTATTATTATTTTTTACTTGTATACAGTTCAGAGGCTAACTGGGCAGCTTCCATTAAAAACAATAAGAACAATTTTAAAAATGAAACAGAATCATTGTTGCCTACCATTTAGTTGTTGTCCCTCATTTCCCACCAGCTGCTATGCCTCTTTTTGAGTTTACCCCCAAAATCCTAGAGACAGAATCGATTCTGTTTCTGTCGTCTTACTAATGTTCTTCTTCTTTTCTAGTTCCATATCTTGAATCTCACTGGCCCCATTTGCTTTCTTCTTGGATACTGTCAAGCTTGCAAAGTAATCCAGACCAGAAGTAGATCCCGGATTACTAGTTCCATCTTTATTGTAAGGTTACATTAACAGAATCTGGAAGTACCCCTCCCCTCCCTCCCTCCCTTTTTTCACAACCCTGTAGTCCCTTAATTTGGGGTAGAGTCGGGGCGACTAGATGGAGCTGAGCATTTACTGGCCGAATGCCCTTCCTGATGCCTACGAGGTGTTCACAGCAGGTATTTTTTTCTCTGTGCCCTGAGAGAGAAACATCTGCCACTACCTAGGGTTGAACTCTCAACCTTCCAAGTCAGAGGCGAGTGTCTTCACCACTAGGCCACTATGCAGCTCACTTTCTTCCCTCACTTATTTTCCCCAAAACTAGGGAGGGTCCCTTCTGAGTTGCCTTTTGACACCCCTCCTCCTCTGAATGCAAATTTTGTTTGTCAGGCTATTATCTAGGCTGCGGCTCTACCTCCTATATCTCCCAAGATCATTCCATTACAGTTACTATTGGCTTCCTTTCTACCTTGTTCCTCTTGTTCTAAACCTCCCAAGCTTTTTCCCAATTCAGTGACCAACTGAATCCTTCCAGCTGTGTTGACTTCTCCTTTAGATTTTTCATGGGTACCTCTTATCTCTTTTCCTGCCTACCCCACTCTTCAATTCAATTCAATTAACAGAGGGATAGAACCAAGATCATGTGAAGTGTTAATACCACTTTACAATGCCTTAGTAAGGCCACACTTGGAATCCTGCATCCAGTTTTGGTCACCACGATGTAAAAAAGATGCTGAGACTCTAGAAAGAGTACAGAGAAGAGCAACAAAGATGATTAGGGGACTGGAGGCTAAAACATATAAGGAACGGTTGCTGGAATTGGGTATGTCTAGATTAACGAACAGAAGGACGAGGGGGGACATGATAGCAGTGTTCCAATATCTCAGGGGTTGCCACAAAGAAGAGGGAGTCAAGCTATTCTCCAAGGCGCCTGAAGGCAGGACAAGAAGCAACGGGTGGAAACTAAGCAAGGAGAGAAGCAACCTAGAACTAAGGAGAAACTTCCTGACAGTTAGAACAATTAACCAGTGGAACAACCTGCCTCCAGAAGCGGTGAATGCTCCAACACTGGAGGTTTTTAAGAAGAAACTGGACAGCCATTTGTCTGAAATTGTATAGGGTTTCCTGCCTGAGCAGGGGGTTGGACTAGATGACCTCCAAGGTCTCTTCCAACTTTATTATTATTATTATTATTATTATTATTATTATTATTATTATTATTATTATTATTATTATTATTATTATTATTATTATTATTATTATTATTATTATTATTTCCTAGATCTTGAGAAAGGTTTGCTGAAAGCGCTGAAAGTGCTGGACGTTTATTTGATGACACCGCTACCTGAAGAGGTGGATGAGAACAGTGCAGAAGACGAAGGCCAGTCCAACCGCAAATTTCTTGACGGAAATGAACTTACGTTGGCAGACTGCAATCTGCTGCCCAAGCTCCATATTGTCAAGGTGAAAAACTCTTCAGAGACAGGGTTGCCTCTAAATTATTATGGGGAACGGGAGCTAAGAGGGTGGTTTCCTTCACATCCTATTTGTAAGCCTCCCAGTTGAGGAAAAAATGCAGGAAGAATGACATTTTTGGTCTTATTTTCATAACTCCTGGTTTTATACAGGAAGGCACAAAGGCCTCCACCAGAGCGTTTGACGCCCATCTTAGGAGTGCCATATTCAGATCTGAAATGCTGAGGGCACTTCGTATTTGGTGTGTTCCTCCTTTCTTCATCTGTCAGCTGTTACTTCAAGCTCTGCCTTTTCCTGGGCTTGTGTGAGGTCAGGGAAATATGCACAATTGAGTTGAGGAGGCAACAACAGAAGGGAACAACATGTTGCTGTCTCCTTAACTCCAACACATTTTTTCCTGAGCTCATGCAGCATCTGTGTGAGGCCAGGAAAAATTGAGAAACAGTTGACAGAGACAGGGTTACCACATCAGATTCAAAGCACTCTTGCTTACCTAAGATCTGATTCAGATCCATAGCATACTACAGGTAGTCCTCAAACTTACAACCATAATTGAGCCCCAAAATTTATGTTGCTGAATGAAAAATTTGTTAAGTGAGTTTTGCCCCATTTTACGACTTTTCTGGTAAAGTTGTTAATCACTGCAGTTCTTAAATTAGTAACCTGGTTGTTAAGTGAATCTGGTTTCCCCATTGACTTTGCTTGTCAGAAAGTCGCAAAAGGGGATCACATGACTCTGGGACACTGCAACCATCATAAATATGAATCAGTTGTCAAGCATCCAAATGTAAATCACATGTCCATGGGGATGCAATGGTCATAAGTGCGAAAAATGGTCATAAGTCATTTTTTTCAGTGCTGTTGTAACTTCGAGGGTCACTCAATGAACAGTTGAAAGTTGAGGACTACCTGAGATTTCATTACAGATAGTCCTCAACTTACAACCATTCATTTAGTGACCATTAAAAGTTCCAATGGCATTGAAAAAAGTGAGTTATAGCCATTTTTCACATTTATGACTGTTGCAGAATCCCCATAGTCACATTGATTAAAATTGAGACGGTTGGCAACGGGCTCATATTTATGACGGTTGCAGTGTCCCCAGGGGTCATGTGATTACCTTTTGCGACCTTCCGACAAGCAAAGATAATAGGGGAGCCAGATTCACATCACAACCATATTACTAAATTAACAACTGCAGTGATTCACTTTACAACTATAGCCAGAAAAGCCATAAAATCAGGCAAAATTTTACAAGTGTCCTGCTTAGCAACAGAAATTTGAGGCTCAATTGTGGTCATAAGTCGAGGACTACACCTATCAGCATATTACAGTAGTGGGCTACAAACCATTCGTCATAAAAAGCTAAGACTCTTAAGGCCTAATGCTATGCAGTTGCCAGCTTTATTTATTAATTAGATTTGTTTGCTGCCCATCTTGCCAAATAGCAATAGCTCTAGCTCTTAGAATTCCTCATTCCTGGCTGAGGAATTCTGGGAGTTGAAGTCCACAAGTCATAAAATGGCCAAGTTTGAAGACCCCTGTCTTAGACTTATATACTGCCCCATAGTGCTTTACAGCACTCTCTGGATGGTTTGCAGAGTCAGCACATTGCCCCCAACAATCCGGGTCCTCATTTTACTGACCTCAGAAAGAGGGAAGGCTGAGCCAACCTTGAGCCCTGTCAGGATCGAACTCCAGGCTGTGGGCAAAATTTGCCTGCAACACAGCCTTCCAACCACTGAGCCACCAGGGCTCCTTCCTTGCAGAATGTACCAATTGATCAGTGGGTTGAAACTGCAAATAATTTGTGGCTGTACACCTTCCCAACAGGTGGTTTGCAAGAAATACCGCAACTTTACCATTCCTGAGGAATTCTGCGGCATCCATCGCTATCTCAAGAATGCCTACGATCGTGAGGAGTTTGCCAGCACCTGCCCTGACGACGAAGAAATTGAATTAGCTTATGAGCTGGTTGCCAAAGCTTTGAAGTAGTAAACTTCTAAAATGTGGAGAAGGGACACAGGGCTTCCCTGGCAGGGATTCTTGGATTTGGGCTCTTCCAAGCGTATTTTAACATAATGTATTTCTGTTTGGCCACCGGAGGGGGAATGTTTGTTTTCTGGAGGGACAAAAATGATTCGAATTTAAATATGAGCAAGTATGAAATAAAAAAAAATACATGTTTTTAAAAATAGGAAGTTTCTTGTTGTACTTGTTCCTTACCCAAAGGAGGGGAAAACAATTATAAAGCGTTGCATGATACTATGACTGCTACAGGAATATTGGGTTACTTCTGTAGTTATGAAACGCCCCGCTGGATAATTCTGCAAAGAAGATGGAGCAAGCTAATATGAATCCTGACTTTTAGGTTATTCAACATTTCATACTGGTTGCTCAGAAGAACAGGCAATGTTGCTTTGGCAGTTCAGAAGTTAAGCAAGATTGGGCCTGTTGAGTATGCAGAATAACAGAGTTGGAAGAGACCTTGGGGTCTTCTAGTCCAACCCCCTGCTCAGGCAGGAAACCCTATACCAGTGATGGCAAACCTTTTAGAGACTGAGTGCCCAAACAGCAACCCAAAACCCACTTATGCATCGTCGAGTGCCGGGTGGGCGTGGCTGCAGTGGTAACGGCAGACTGGGTGAGACTAAAAAGTTCAATCAATTCCAACTTTGCAAGATCTTTTTTTTTTCCGCGAGAAGTTGAAATTGACTGATTGAATCTTTTTTTTTTTTTTGCACACGGCGGCGGAGGCCTAAAGCGAAAAGGTTTTATAAAACCCAGTTGAAGGCCTAGGACTGGGACGACGGTGCGCGTGCCCACAGAGACGGTTCTGAGTGCCGCCTCTGGCACCCGTGCCATAGGTTCACCACCACTGCCCTATACCATTTCAGACAGACGGCTGTCCAGTCTCTTCTTAAAAACTTCCAGTGTTGGAGCATTCACCACTTCTGGAGGCAGGTTGTTCCACTGGTTAATTGTTCTCACTGTCAGGAAGTTTCTCCTTAGTTCTAGGTTGCTTCTCTCTTTGGTCAGTTTCCATACGTTGCTTCTGGTCCTGCCTTCAGGTGCTTTGGAAAATAGCTTGACTCCCTCTTCTTTGTGACATCCCCTGAGATATTGAAAAATTACTATCATGTCACCCCTAGTCCTTGTTTTCATTAAACTAGACATAGCCGATTCCTGCAACCCTTCTTCATATTTTTTAACCTCCAGTCCCCTAATCATCTTTGCAGATGTGAGACTACAAGGGGGATATCAGATCTGTAGGATAGGCCAGGAAGATAAAACAAAAATCTAGAAGAAAGCAAGACCAAGCCACTTTCGAACTGTTGCCAAGAAAAGTGTGCAAACGCAGCCATGAAGTCATCACGAGTCGATCCTGATTCTCTTCAACCCAAACTTTACAACTGAAGAGAACATTAAACATGTGTGACCCAGGTCAGAACTGATCTGTGGTGCTTCCCAATGAATCCTAGGGCTATAATTGGGGAAAAAAACTCGTACAGTCTTTAATATATTTTCTAGTTAAAGTCCAAGGAACATGGATTCCTTAAAATGGTCCCTAGGAACTATTCTTGTTGTCAATTTGGAGGATGGTTTTCATTACCCATCAAACAAGTGTTCTCTGCTTTACAAAGACAATTGTGATAACTAATACTATTAAATTATAGCATCTTAGCTAAAGGGTACCCAATAACTCTCAGATTGTAATCTCACTTTGTAAATCAGATGTCACTGAAGCTTATTCCACAGCTGAAATCTTTGAATTCATGAATGATAGTTCCAATGTTACCTTGCTGACATAGAGTTTAACTCCGAGATCTTGCGATATGAAGAGAATTGCCTGGAAAAAAAGAGGCCTGAAGAAGGCTGATCTTGGGCAATTATTTTTTGCAATGTCAAGTATATCTTTTGGGAGATTGCCCAATGCATAAAATAAGAGAATATCCATGCTTCTTAATCTAAAAGAATGTTTCTTTAAGTTTTGTTTTCCACCAATTGCAGGATCTGTGTATTTTACAAAGGGTGGAACACATTTTCCTTGAAATTTTATGTTTCCTGAACTTGTTTTCTCAGAACATTTGGGAAAGTCTTAGCACAACTTGATTTTTTTCCCCTTGACATGCATGTCTGAAGCTTCTCGACCAGCCTCATCCCTCTTCATTTTTTTCTAACCGGTTTTGTCTAATGAAACATTCTTGAAACATGAAGATTTGCAGTGATTTTTTTTTATCTAATAAAGGTGCTGCTGCTGTGGGTTTCGGATTCTCTTCCTGCATAGTTCTACCACCTCTTTATGGGATGCTTGATCACTGACTTGATCACTGCTCTTAAAGATGTCTAATTTCTCTACCTACCAGTACTTTTCTGTTTGTATTACTTAGTAAACCATCATCAATTCATTACGTTGAAGTGGGATATAAATACAGACTAAGGACATAAAAGAGTTCCCTGCCCCTCCCAGAATTGTTGAGAGTTGGGTGGCCTGCAAATTTGATGAATAAGTAAATAATTATGCTTACATTTCAGATTTAGGCAGTAAAAGTATAATAAAGGTAATGAAATAAACCAAGGGGATAGTAATCTTTCTTGTTTCCTTTACCATCTTAGAAAGCTTTTCCCCTTCTCCTTTTTAATGCAAAGTTGATAGAACCAGGCAGATTGAAAATTCTTTATTTTCCCTCTGCAAAATTGAGAAATTATCCCAAGAAAGAGAAGGAAAAGGACAGGATGTGCCTGAGTTCCTCCTATATAGCATTTGGGAGTTCCCAGGTCTATTGAGTTAAATAGAGATGGTAATTACAGATAAGTAATTACAGTGGGCTGTAGTGTTATCCCATACCATTACATGAGACTTAATAAAGATAGACCAGTATGAACAAAAGTGGGGTGAAGACCAGCAGCTTTGAGAAGTTACTGAAGTCTCCAGCAACCCCATTGCACAGGTCAGTGGAGCAGCAGAAAGTGTTGTAGGTGAAATTGATCCCCAATATGTTTCGAATTCCCCAAGCTCCACACATGGAAGGATCCCCACAGGTCTTCTCATGGATCACCAGTTCAAGAGCACCTGGGAGAGAGAAATGAGAGTCAAGGTCGGATGGAAGAATATCACAAATACCACACTTCTCCAATTATCACCTTTCCATTTCATGGGCTAATAAGTTTGATCCAATCTTTCTGGTAGGACCACATGAGAGATTTCCCCAAGCATTTGATGTCCCTCCCATTTCTCAGGTACCTTTCTGATGTCCATTTGTGTCGAGCAGAAGGAGCGGAGAGGTGAGGTTAGTATTGGGGTTCCTACCTAACCTGTCCCACATTTTCTTTCCTAGCTTTTGAGAGGTTAGGATCATTACAATGAGGAACATGAGAGCATCACCTTTGTGACCTTTTGCCACTGACGTGAGACACTTCTGTGATGGGCCACACGGTGTGGCAAACTTCAAGCAATCCAGCGGGGAGATGGTGGGGAAGAGGCAAGTGTAACATCGCAAAGGGGATCCTGCAAACACAGCAATAGAGTTTTGTCTTCACAAAAGTTTGTAACATCACGACATAGAATTAAAATAGTTCAGCTGAAGTATCAGATTTTGTCAGGAGAGACAAATAATCAAAGGCCCCACATGAAGCACGCTAGAGCACACAGGCATCAATCCTTTTTCTGGAAACCTAACCTATCATATTTAAAAAGTTCTAAATTTAAAATGTTCATCGTTCACCTCGAAGGAAAGGACAGAGTTTTGTTGTTCATTATTTTAAATTCTGTCTTTGCAGCTCAAGGTTAGGTACTTAATAACACACAGAGATGGTGACTGGCAAAAGTTTATCCAATAAATGGAGAGTAGAGCTGGCCCTTCTCTCATCATTTTCACTATTACACTAAATGTCTGTTCAATGACTTATAAACAGAATCCAGGATGGACGATGCTTCCAGAGAAGTACCAAAAAACTTGTGCAGGTAGTTCTCACCTTACGACCAGTTAATGACCACGGCAGTTGCATAATAACTGCGCTGTTCACCAGATCATAAAATTGATCACGGTCACATGGTGACCTGGTTAACAACCAGATGACCTATGATGGTATTTGCTGACTCAGTTGTGGTTGTAAGACAAGGACTACTTCTGAAGAATTAAGAACCAGGCCGGATGAGACATTAAAGCAGATGTGGGTCCTATATCTGCCACCAAAGCATTAGCAAGGTACCCCTAGAACAGTGATGGTGAACCTTTTAGAGACCAAGTGCCCAAACTGCAACCCAAAACCCACTTATGCATCGTCGGGTGCCGGGTAGGTGTGGCCCATTGGCTGGGTGTGGCCCATTGAGTGGGCGTGGCTGCGGTGGTAACGGCAGACTGGGTGGGACTAAAAAGTTCAATCAATCAATTCCAACTTTGCAAGATCTTTTTTTTTCCCCGCGAGAAGTTGAAATTGATTGATTGAACTTTTTTTTTTGTACCCGGCGGTGGAGGCCTAAAGCGAAAAGGTTTTATAAAACCCAGCTGAAGGCCTAGGACTGGGGAGACGGCGTGCGTGCCCACAGAGAGGGCTCTGAGTGCCGCCTCTGGCACCCGTGCCATAGGTTCGCCACCACTGCCCTAGAAACTAGCCCTCCCTCCCTCAAATGCCTAACGCTCCAACATTTCACTGGAAAAACCAGAGACAATTTTTAAAAACTCTTAAATGCTCAGGCCGAAGATCATGGCCCAGTGTATTTCAGCTATGTATTGCTGAAGTTCTGCTCCATCAAATTGGTATTTTTTTTTTCCTATGCAAGTTTGTTTTTCAAAAGGGAAGATATTCTTCTCTAGGTTAAAGAGAGTTAAATGCTATACGATATCCCCTAGTTGACATACAG
This sequence comes from Protobothrops mucrosquamatus, assembly GCF_001527695.2. NCBI lineage: Eukaryota > Metazoa > Chordata > Lepidosauria > Squamata > Viperidae > Protobothrops > Protobothrops mucrosquamatus. Next base: position 59,306 of record NW_015387948.1, on the reverse strand, counting down.
AAGAACTTCAGAACACTTCATAAACCCTCTGGTTTAATCTGCCTGTTTGATGCCAAGATCTGCCATCTCCTTGAGATGGGTATCTAATTTCTGCTTGAAGGCTTTCTTGAAAGAGCCTTTTCTTTCCAGTTCTCATCTAATATTTTCCCACTTTCAAATAAGTTACTTCTAAACAAAGAAATTTCTTCTTAAGAGATTTTTGGCACTGATTTTGTTATTTAATAGGGTAATGAAATGTCTGTAGGCAAACGACCAAGATCAAAAAGCCCCAGTAACTCCAGTTTCTTCTAATCTTCACCTCTTGGACTTAAAACTAATGAGGTTTCACCTACTTCGACCTGTGAGTTTTGCAAAAATGCCACCAAGTCACATTTTTGTCTCCAAATTTTATTTGTTACTAGCTGTACCCGGCCATGCGTTGCTGTGGCTCAGTCTGGTAAAAGTGTGTGTTGCTTTTAGGTCCAATAGATGGCGCTGTTTTTCAAAAAAGCATGTTTTTACCTGTCACAGGTGTGACATCTATATAATATAGGTATATAAAAACATGCGCGTATTCGAATGCAACATTGTGTCAAAATTTCAAAGCAATCGGTGAAGAACTTTCGAAGATTTAAGATTTTGAACAAATGAACATTTACATTTTTATTTATATAGATGGTCACATACTGCAATAAACAGAACTGACTCCTTTTTTTTTTTTTTTTTTGCAAACAATCGTGGGGAAGTTCAAGGAAGGGACAAGTGAAGTTAGAGGGCCCCACTCCAGTTCTGTTTCAAAAAAATGTCTTTGTGTCCCATCTTTATTCTTCTTGGACTTTTCTGATCCAATTTAAAGCTACAGTATCTAAGTTTTCCCACTGTGGCTGTTTTTCATTGCCTATCTCATCTGTAAGTCCAAATGAATCCAGGGGTCACTGAGAGGCTGAGGTTTTAGTAACTACAATGGAAAAATCTGAACCCTGTGTTGTGAAATCCCACATCTAACGGTTTTAACAAAGCCTTGCATAAAGGATCAAGATATAAACTAAACATTGGGGACAAATGAGTAGAAGAAAATAAAAACAAAGGAGTCAACACGCCTGAAGGCAGAACAAGAAGCAATGGATGGAAACTAATCAAGGAGAGAAGCAACCTAGAACTAAGGAGAAACTTCCTGACAGTTAGAACAATTAACCAGTGGAACAACCTGCCTCCAGAAGCTGTGAATGCTCCAACACTGGAAGTTTTTAAGAAGAGACTTGACAGCCATTTGTTCGAAATGGTATAAGGTTTCCTGCCTGAGCAGGGGGTTGGACTAGATGACCTCCAACTAGGTTCCTTCCAATTTTACTACTACTACTACTACTACTACTACTACTACTACTATTATTATTATTATTATTATTATTATTATTATTATTATTATTATTATTATTATTATTACAAGAAAATGGCAATACAGATAGTCCTCGACTTACGAGAATTGACTTACTAAGATCAGAATTTCCATTGCTGAGTCACCCCAATTTTACAGTCTTTTTACAGTCTTTTTTTGGCCATAATTATTAAGCAAATAAATACAATTATTAAGTGAACCACGCGGTTGCTAAGCCAATCCGACTTCCCCCATTGACTTTGTTTATCAGAAGCCACCTGGGAAGGTCCCAAATGGAGATCATGTGAATCCAGGATACTGCAACCGTTATAAATACATGTGGGTTGCTAAGCGCCTGAATTTTGATCATGTGACCTTTGGGATGCTGCGATGGTGGTCAATGGGGGGGACATGTTTTGAGGTACTTTTTCTCAGTGCCGCTGTTAACTTCAAACCGTCGCTAAATGAATGGTTGTAAGTCAAGGATTGCCTGTATTTGGAATGTATTAATTTCTTTTAGAGCAGAGGTAATTGAGGGGTAACCCCTGGGCCCTGGAAATAGGCAAAATAAGGATGCCAAGCCTTTATTAATCTTATTGCATCCATTTCCTTTAAAACATTGATTTATATTTATTTTGAATGTACAGGCGGTCCTTAACGTAGGACCTCAACTGAGTCCGAAATTTCTGTTGCTCAGCAAGACAGCTGTTAAGTGAATTTTGCCCCATTTTGTGACCTTTCTTTCCACAGTTGTTTAGTTGAATCGCTGCCCTTGTTAAGTTAGTAACATGGTGGTTAAGTGAATCTGGCTTCCCCATTGACTTTGCTCATCAGAAGGTTTCAAAAGATGATTATATGAACCTAGGACATTGCAACTGTCATAAATACGAGTCAGTCGCCAAGCATCTGAATTTTGATCACGTGACCATGGGGATGCTGAAAGGGTTCTAAGTGTGAAAAATGGTGACTTTTTATCAGTTCCGTTGTAACTTTGAACAATCAATAAACGAACTATTGTAAGTATCTGTATTAGCTGTCCAATTCCAATTAATCTGATCTAAAACAATCAATCTGACTCAAGGTTTGCTCACTGTCCCTTTTGTGACACTGTGTCACACCTTTGGAGGTTAAATCCAACTGAGTTAAAAGAGCGGGAAGTATTTGTCCTGAAGACCAAAAAGTGGGGAAGAGGCATAAAGCAAAACTTGAGGAACTGTCACAGGGAAGAGGGCACGGATCTCTTTCCATAACTCTCAAAGAGAAGACAGGAAACAGTGAGTGGAAGCTTTACAGAAGGCGATACTTGAAATAAGGAGGAATTTCTTGACTGCAAGAATTGATAATCAGTACAGGTAGTCCTCATTTACGATTGCCTCACCTAGCAACATACACAATTACCACGCTGAAGAAAAAAAAAACTTTCTGTTCAATCCTCACATTTACAAACTTCGCAGGCCAATAAAGCATTGGAAAGCTGAAGTTAGACGATACGCACAGTTGTGGTTTCACAATTGCTTCACTTAATGACCGATGAAGGGCAATATGATCGTTAAACAAGGATTAAGTGTATAATACAGGCTGTCTCCTAGAGATAGATTCAATCACTGAAGTTTTCAAGCATTTGTTTGGGATAGTCTGAGAATTCTTGCCCTGCGCAGAGTTACAATAGTATAGAATAAGAGACTTGGAAGGGACCGTGGAGGTCTTCTAGTCCAACCCCCTACTCAAGCAGGAAACCCTATACCATTTCAGACAAATAGCTGTCCAATCTCTTCTTTAAAACTTCCAGTGTTGGAGCATTCACAACTTCTGGGGGCAAGCTGTTCCACTCGTTAATTGTTCTAACTGTCAGGAATTTTTTTCTTAGTTCTAGGTTGCTTCTCTCCTTGATTAGTTTCCATCCATTGCTTCTTTGTCCTGCCTTTGCGTGCTTTGGAGAATAGCTTGACTCCCACTTCTTTGTGGCAGCCCCTGAGATATTGGAACACTGCTATCATGTCCCCCCTCGTCCTTCTCTTCATTAAACTTAGACATACTCAATTCCAGCAACTGTTGTAACAGAGGATCTCCAAAATCCCTTTCTATCCTACAACTGACTCTGATTCATTCAACTATATCCCTGGAGTTTGACGGTGACAACGATAACAAAAATAACACTCAGCCTTAAAAACACATGGCATCCAGCGGCTATACCCTTTTATACTCTTCTTTGGCTTCTATGTCGCTTATCTTTGTCTTCCCAGGAGGAGGTGGAAAAGGTGGAAATTTTGATTGCTGAGCACTCCCTGGGGCCATGTCTGGCTCTTACTCTCCCAGAATTTATACAATTTACTTACACAAGAGATGTAAAAATGCATCTCTTTTGCCCAGTTTTTAATTCTTAGATGGTATTAATATTTATGTAATTACTTTCATTCTAGTATGCAATTTATGTAATTGCCTACTTTTATGTAATTGCTTCATTCTGAAACCACTTGCCTCCAGAATTATAGATGCACCAACATTGGAAGTTTTTAAGAGGAGAGTGGACAATCATTTGTCTGCAATGGTATAGGGTTACCTGTCTGAGTCGGGGGTTGGACTAGAAGATCTCCCAGGTTATTCTGTTATTCTGTTCTGTTAGTCTACATTTTGAACTGCTTCTCCTTTTATAGTTTGTTAGCCACCTTGGAAAAAAGCTGCATTATAAATCAAATAGATCAGTAGGTAAAGTGAATTTGTCTGAAATCTACATTAGCCCAGATATCTCCACTTACCTGGGGGAAGAAAGAGGAGCAGTACTGCATAGCCAGCTAAGAAGATGATTTTCATGTTTCTCCTTCCTTCTGGGTCTGAACTAGAGAAACGATCCTCCCTTTTAAACTTTCTGCTGCAATAATTAGCAGCAACTTTCTTCCAATTACCTTTAATTTAATAATCATATTTTTAAAAAAAAAACAGGAAGAAAATAAACTGAATTGGACATGTTTTTCCTATGAAAATATGTATCAAAGAGTCTCAGATTTTGAAAAAGTGGGCACTATTAAAAATCAGGCCCATGCTTGCTTACTTAGAACACGTCTCACTGAATACTACACTACTTAACATGGATTTGATTTATGTATTTATTTATTAAATGTGTTAGATTTATATGCTGCCTCTCTCACTATTGAGCAACTCTGGGCAGCTGATGTTTAAGATCATAACTTTATGCATATTTATGATTTCATTTTTTCTATATTTGCATTCCACAGTTTCTCTATGGCACTTTTATGCTCTGAGGTAAATTGTTTGTTTGTTTGCCTTTTTGATGCCTTGAAATCAGTGTTGACTCCTATTGATTGCCTGGACAAATCTCTGTAGCTTTTCTTGGTAAGACTTATGAAGTGGTTTTCCATTACTTTCTTCCTAGGGCTGAGAGAGAGTGATTGGCTCAAGGTTACTCTGCTGACTTTGTACTTAAGGTGGGACTCGAACTCACAGTCTCCCAATTTCTTGCCTGGTGCCTTAACCAGTATATCAAATGGGCTCTTGAATTCTATTGAGTACTTAATGCAGGGGTGTTCAAGGGCAAGGAATAGGTTCAAAAATGCGAAGATTGTAGCCACAAGGCAATAGAAGCTCTGCCCCTTATGTCTGTTGATATATATATATATAAAATAGGGAAGATTTGATTTCACAGCTGTTCCCATCATCTTGCCTTTTTTGATACTTTCCCACTAGATAACCCTGATTGAATGGAACTTAAGAAAAAATTTCCTTAGGTTCCTTTTCTGCCTAAAAAATCCTTTGGAATGGCACAATGATAAAAACTTCAAAAAAACCCAACCCCATCAAATGAGTTAACCTGCACTTTACAATATATAGTTTTAAAACTATAAAGTGGTAGCAAATGAGAAAGAAAAATCCAGAACTTATAAATATGACATTTCAAAAGAAGAATTGGGAGAAATAATTATGTCAATTCAAAGGCCTGAATAAATCAACCACTTCTGAATTAACATCAGGATGGATATAAAATCTGTTGGACCTTCCAGTGAATGATGTTTCAAAATTTGTGTGTTGTTACAAGTTAGGGCCTGCTTCATGTTTCTGCAGAGACATGGAGCTATTCATCTGACTATGGACAGATTTTAAAATACAGGTAGCCCTTGACGTATGACCGATCTCTTAGCGATGGTTTGAAATTATGATGGATGGTGAAACCCCCCCAAAGGTTCATATGACCCAGTTCTGAGGTTCTGACAATTGGCCTCCCCAGTCACATGACTGTATTTTGAGTGCTTGACAACCGGTCCGAATTTACAGAAGTATTTGGCATTTATTTCTGTTTTTTTGGCAAAAATGCTCCATGGTGAACAATGGATTCACTTAATGCCTGCAGCATTCACTTAATCTCTCTGACGTTTTCTTTATGGCTACCACGTTTGTATACCAACCACTGCAAAAAAGGTTATAAAATTGGATTGTTCTGTGGGTGAACTGCTTTATGACCGTCACGACTTATGATCATAATGGGCAGGATCCATTATGGCTCTAAGTCAAGGACTACCTATAATCTGATTTTAACTTATATTTAAACCAAATCAGGTCTTTTTTTCTTATTGGTTCCTGCATTTTATGGTTCTCTCAGGGTCTAACTCTGAATTTTCAATAATTACTACACCTTCTTTTGTGTTCTGATTTTAATTTGCTTTAGATTAGACGAATTGGCATTCTCAAAAGGAAATCTACAAATCTCTCCTATCGTTGGAAAAAGACATTGGCTTGCAGAACTATTCATTCAGGTGGATTTTAATTAAGGGGAAGATAACAGATGTATAAATAAAAGAAATGCATCTACAGGAACAATGGAGAGATCCCTTTCCAATTCTATAAGTATATTGTGCACAGTATTAAATCATTCTGACTATTTCTAATGGAGGAAAAGATGAGTTGCCAGTGACATAACAATATTAATTATTTTGATATTAAAATTGTAAATTAGGCATGGTCAAAAGTAATTGCATTGTGGACAATAGAGGTGTACTGTATTCAAAATGTATTCTAAATCATAGAGTTTGTCCTTTCAGCCTAGAACTCTCTCTTTGGACTGTAGTTTTCAGGTTTCCGGTCTGATGTTTTTCCCAAACTCTGGGATTTGTTTCACAACAGAGGCTGGAGATGTGTACTCAAGATGTCCTTCCAACATATCTTTCATCCAAGTCTCAAGCAAATGGCTCAAAGGAGATGCAGTCAATAAATCTTGTCCCACCTCATGTTTATGTTATTATTAAAACATGTAAAGTGGAAGTTATTGACTAGGTTTACAAATTATGTGTGTAGTAGAGAGTCAGGAAGACAATATGCAGGAAACACAATCTAGGAAAAATTGATCCTTCCGAAGTTGAGATATATAATTTGGAAATGACTCAGGCAGACACTTCTCTAATTTACTGAAGTATAAGAAGGAGGAGAAGGTACAGCCCAACTGGAAATGCAAAATTCTGTTATTATAGACCAGAGGTGGAGAATGATGGCCCCTTTATGATTTATGGAGTTGGCTGGCTCAGGAATTCTGGGAGTTGAAGTCCACAAGTCATAAAAGGGCCATCATTCCCCATTCCTGTTATAGATAATCTCAATAAAAAGGAGTTATAGACTTCTTCTTTTTTAATGTAAAGTTTTATTAGTTTATAATATACGTTACAATGAAAATACAAAAGTAAATAGCGGAAAAGATGGGGAAGGGAAAAGGGAGCAGAGAAGTGAGATAAGGGAGAAAAAAAGGAAAAAAAGGCATTGACTTCCAACTTCTTTTGGTGCAGTAAAGTTGAGTGTCAACTTTTTACTTTTACAAAATAATATAAACTAGCCATTTCGATAACATCAAGTCTACCTAATTGTAAAATCCAAAATTAAAATTTCATTTTTTTCCACTTCAAGCACAAATTCTAGAAGCAGTTTCCACGTGGCAATAAAGTGTTCATATTCTTTTCTTAAATCAATGCAGGCAGTTTAGCCATCTCTGCTAGCTCCATCAGTTTTTGTAACCATTCCAATGACAAACACGACCGTCTGATTTTAGCTTCTCCTTAGATTTGAGGGTGGGCTCACCCAAATTAAAAGATATTATTTTACCCTAGGAAACCCATAGTGGCACCTTCGTAGAGAAGCTTGTTTTATATTTAATCCAAACTCTCAAAATGGCACGCCTGGTAAAATGATTATTAAAATCAATGTTTACTTTAATTTTGTCATACCACAGATAGCCATGCCAACCAAACCTTAATTCATGGCCTTCTAAGTCCAGTAACCTCTTATTCTGAAGGTTCACCCATTCTTTTAGCCAAACCAAACAACAAGCATCAAAATACAGTTTCAAATCAGGTAAACCCAACCCCCCTTTTTCCTTAGCATCTTGCAATACTTTATATCTAATTCTCAGTTTTTCCCCCCTGCCATATAAACTTAGAGATATCCCTCTGCCATTGTTTAAATGGAGTATCAGTTGCAAGTATTGGTAATGTTTGAAACAGGAAGAACATCTCTGATAAAACATTCATCTTAATCACAAAAATTCTACCCAGTAATGATAAATGCAATTTGTCCCATCTTAATAAATCTTTTTTGATACCAGGCACATAGTTATTTTTGAACAAATTTGTGTTTGAATTGTTAATATAACCCCCTTTTCCTCAACCCTAAAACCGGACATTTTGGCGAGTATATCACCATCCTGTGCAATCATATTCTTAATCAACATTGTTTTCGAGTTATAGACTTCTTGTGGAGTTCATTTCCTGGTCTAGTCGACCTAATAGGGCTGACAATGTGGTTTGTTTGGTTTCATTTAGCACAGAATAAACAATACCCACCCTACAGATTCTGCATGGCCTTTGGTGATTCCACATCACCACAGGGAGTTCTTGACTTACAACCAGTCATTTAGTGACAATTCAAACTTACAATGGCATGGAAAAAGTGACTTATGACTATTTTCCACACCTTTGCAGCATCCCTATAGTCACGTGATAAAAATGCAGATGCTTAGCAACCAGCTCATATTTATGACGGTTGCAATGTCCTGGGATCACGTGATCCCCTTTTGCAACCTTCTGACAAGCCAAGTCAATGGGGGAGAAAGAATCCCTTAAGTACTGTGTTATGAACATACCAACTGCAGCGATTCACTTAAGAATTGGGGCATGAGAAGTTGTAAAATGAGGCAAAACTCACTTAACAACTGTCTTGCTTAGCAACAGAAATTTTGGGCTCAGTTGTGGTCATAGGCTGAGGGCTATCTGAACCAGTTTACAACACCAAAATAAAAATATTTGTAGCTGATATGTTTCTGTTTTCTGGGTGGTGTGTGGTAGCAAAACTGAGAAACAAATTGGATGTGACAGGCACATACAGGATTTAAAGTACTTCCTTCAGCCCTTCGAAACCACCCATCCCTTCCCCTAAAGGCCAAAAAAAATTAGCTCTGTGCATTCCCATGGTATCTTGCCATCACAAGTGCCCAAAGTTGAAAAGGAAAACCATTAAACCCTACAAAAAAAAAGCACAATCAATGTCCATGGCCAATTATGACATCTGAATCGATTTTAATAGCTTATAATGTGTGAATGCCACTGTTGTCCTGCATTTCAACAATCCATTTTTAAAAGAAGCCATAGTTTTAAATGTAGGCAAGAATCAGGGCACTATAACGCCCCTAAAAAGTAACTCTAAAAAGTTAAACAGTGACATATTTTCCTCAGTCTAGATCAGCGTTTCTCAACCTTGGCAGCTTTGAAGATGGGTGGACTTCAACTCCCAGAATTCCTCAGCTCGTTGGGGAATTCTGGGAGTTGAAGTCCACCCATCTTCAAACTGCCAAGGTTAAGAAACGCTGAACTAGATCACACAAAATAAAGGTAGATGAGAGATCAAGGATGTCTATGTGAGGGTCAGTTTCTTTTGTAATATTTTGGTTTTTATATGCATGCAGCTTCTGACAGAGAAATTATATTGAACCCAGGTGGCAGGAATTCATCTTGAGTCCAAAACAATGATCCAAAATAGCCTCTTTGTCCCACGCTGTTACGAACAGGGGTGTTTCTACAGCTGGGAGTCAGTCAGCTCATATTTGTGAGCTGGGTTTAATAGTGAGTTGTGAGCTCTAGAGATTTGGGATTAACAGAGAATTGATTTGGGCGGGGCAGGCTGTTCATGGAGCAGAGACAAACAGCAACCTCAGGAGATCTTCAACTGCTGCCTTGAATTCAGCCAATTTACACAAAAACTGTGTTGAAGCTGCAACGTCTCTATTTGGAGAAACGTAACCTGGGAGGACATGCAGTGGGCCAAAGAGCAAAAAGTATTTTGTGCCTCTTCCCCCTTGTTTTAAGCAAGAAAAATAATTTGGTATTCAGACTCAAGGGAAGCTAAACAGAGTATCCAAGGGCACCAAATTGCACCCTGCCTGCTGAACGTTATTTTTAAAAGTGGAAAGGGAAACCATAGTTCTGCAAAACAACATTCCCTGCCTTTAGCATCGTATTTCTTTGCAAGGATCCCTTTGGGATTTCAAGAAATCCCATCAGCCAGGGCTGCACAATATTTTCTGAGCTAAGAACTACTCTCAGTTTTGCAGCAGCTTGCCAAAAAAACACACTCCCCAAAGAGGCACAGCCAAGTCAAAAATTAAATTTGGCTTCATTTCATTTAGAGTGCATCTTAATTAGAAATAAATAGAATCAGTGCAATGACTCTTCTGTTCTTTAGTTGGTTGAGTCTTTCCCCTTTCTGTTACATTAAAAAAAAATACATTTTTAGGAACATCTGTTAGAAAGTTCTAAAAGCTTTATCCAGCTGTTCTGAATGGATGCCATAGATAAGCATCCTTGGAACATAGAAATGGAGGATCGATTTCCAGGTTTTGTCTGGAAAAATGTCCACCTGTCCAGAGGGAAAACAAAAAAAACAAAAATAAGCATCATAGTGAACTACAGAAGAATTTGGACTGCAAATCCATTAGTTTATCTTCTGGTAAAAAGATGTTTTGATGATAGCACTGCATGAATAGGCATGTCTCCAGGGCTTTTTTTCTCGGAGAAAAGGTGGCGGAACTCAAACCTGGCCACGCCCTCATCAAACCCTAGGACCGCCCCTTTAGAGAACAGGAATGCAAGTAAAATTTGGGAGGGGCTATTTCCGGTGCGGCCGGCCCGGAAAAAGGTGCCGGAACGCGGTTCCGCCGCGTTCCGGCTGAAAAAAAGCCCTGCATGTCTCCCTTCACCTGCTGTGGCAGCCATTTTGTGACAGTAATTGTGATATGTGTTCTCAAATTCCAAAGTGGCCTTGGCTGAGTGAGTGATTAGGAAAAAGCTGCACATCACATAAAAAAAATTGTCATCACTTCATGCTGTCCTCTGTCTATTCTCTTGTTCAAGATAGATAGAGCTTGCATATAAATTGAGTTGAGTTTGACTTTTAGCAACCACATAAATAGTTTTTCTCCATGATGATCTGCCCCTAGCCTGGTCTTTCAGGTCTTCCAGTGGTGCCCCCGTTGCCATTATATCTGAGTCCATCCCTTTCTGCTGGTCATAGCAATAGCACTTAGACTTATATTCCGCTTCACAGTGCTTTACAGCCCTCTCTTTATAGAGGTTTACAGAGTCAGCCTATTTCCCCCAACAATCTGGGTCCTCATTTTACTGACCTTGGAAGGACTGAAGGCCAAGTCAACCTTGAGCTGGTGAGAAGAGCTCCTGGAGTGAGCTGTGAGTTAGCCTGAAGTACTACATTCTAACTACAGTACTACACCACCATGGCTCTTTTTCTCTTTCCTTCCATCTCTCCCATCATTTCTCTGGAAAGCTTGTCTTCACATAATGTGTCCAAAGTAGGATAATTTACCTCTGGTCATTTGTACCTTGAGTGAGAACTCTGGGTTGATTTGTTTGATCATCCATTTGTTCATTTTCTTGGCATTCCACGATATTCTAAGGGATCTTCTCCCAACACCAAAGTTCACCAAACATCAATATTTTTCATATCCTGCTTCTTCAAAATCTTTCACATGTATGGAGTAGATGGGGAGGGAGGCTACCCTGGGTCAAAGATAAACCTTCAGATTTCAGTTGAATGGGAAGCCCTTTAAATGATTTATAGTCTGCCTTTGAATGTCATCAGTTTGGATCATACATCTTGCATTTTTAAGAAGGTTTTTGAGTTTGCAATAGTGGCGACTATCTGTAGCTCGGATGCAGGATGTTGGTGGAAGTTCATTCTCAGAGCTTGTGGGTTGGTTTCTGAATGTTTAGTTACCAGGCTAGGTAACATCTTCAGTGGAGTTTAGGGGGTGTCAGTGCCACTGTTCTTCTGTTTATAAGGGTTCAGGTGTGGGTGTGTGGAGTAAGGGTCTTGTGATGGGTCAGGTGTGAGTCATCAGTGAGTCTTGTGGTGGGTCTTGTGATGGGGAGGTTACATCAGGTCAGGGTCATTGGGAGGTGATCTGCTGGGGCGAGGGGCCTTGTGTGGGTTGGTTGACAGTTGATGTTGTCTCTGGTTGGCTGGGTGGTTGATTTGAATTCTGAGGGGCTTGTAGGCTGGTTGTAGGTCGTGTCTGTTTTTGAGTGTCTCTACTCAATGGTGCCCCCTGGTGCTGATGTTGAACTATGGTCTCCTCTGTTCATTCTGATTGTACTGATTGTACTGATTTCAAAGTACTTTATAACAAAGACCACAATATTATGCAGTTCACATAAATCTGGGCAAGTACTGGTAGTCCTTGGCTTATGACCACAATTGAGCCCAAAATTTATGTTGTTAAGTGAGACATTTATTAAGTGAGTTTACCTCATTTTGCAACCTTTCTTGCCACAGTTGTTAAGTGAATCATTGCAATTTTGTTAGTAAGACAGTTGTTAAGTGAATCTGGCTTTCCCATTGACTTCATCAGAAGGTCGCAAAAGGGAATCACATGACCCTGGGATGCTGCGACCGTCATAAACATGAACCAGTGGTGAAGCATCTGAATTTTGATCACGTGACCATGGGGATGCTGCAACGGTTGTTAAGTGTGAAAAATGGACATAAGTCACTTTTTTCAGTGCTGCCATAACTTGGAATGGTCACTAAGCTAACTGTTCTAAGTTGAAGACTACGTGTATACCCATATCTTCTTTTATAAGAGATGTACTCCTCTAGTGAACAGACAGCTCACACGGAAGTCTTTCGAACAATAGTCACCAGATGCAAAACCTCATTAATGATCTCTTATGAAAGGATGAACACATGAGGAATTATCACATGGTTGTTGAACACGGGGTTTTGGGTGTGGACTCTGAACAGAGACAAATTAGCCAAAAGCTTTCCTCATGCCGATAAAGCATAGGCTTCATTCATTCAAGATTGCATCCTAGGGATGAATTAATATGTTGTGATCTTCTGGATATTTTTGTACTAGAATGCCTATTGGTTCTCTCCAGCAGGATGGGTGATGGGAAATGAAGTCCAGGAAGAACTGGAAAGCCACAGCCAAGAACAGGTCCATTCATCCAGATCAAAGTAAAACAAGCAAAGGGCAATGGAAGTGACCACAGACAATAGTGGTGGTGGTGGTGGTGCAAAGATGATACAAATGATGACCCATGTCTCATGACATTGTGTTCCAAATGCATTTGTCATTGTTTGTTAATTAGTGGCTAAGTCATGTCCAATTCTTCACTACCCCGTGGACCACAGGCCCCCGTTCTCCACTGTCTCTCAGAGTTTGCCCAGAGCTTACTGGGAGTTACTTTTTGCTTAACAGCTAAGGCAAAAGCAAATATTCATATAGTAGAAAATCCTGAAGCAAGGTCAGTCTCTAATACTAGGTTAGCCACTGTGAAGTGGTTAACTCAAGCAGTTGATGTGGGATATAAAATGGCTTGTTGTGGCTGTTGTTGTATATCTACTTCCAAGCTGGAGGAAAGAAGCTTGTGGGAGTTTAAGAATCTAAATTGGTAATGGAAACCTTAAATTATGTCTTCAGTCAATCAAATCAACAAACAAGCAAATTGCTTGTGGGTATCTTAATCCACGTCTGAGGTGCCATTTTCTTCTCTGCATCAAAGATACAAAAATCTGCTGTATCTCTTAAAATCGAGCAGCTAATTATAAGCAGCACTAAAAATGAAAGACAGATGAAGCACAAATTAAACCAGGCTGAGGAGCCTTTGGCAAAGAAATATCTTTTTAGCCAGCACCCAAGAGAAAGGAACGCAACGCTGCTGAGGCACTGTTACATGCTCTAAGAGGATTATAAATGTGGGGTACCGTAGCAGATGGGCAGCTATACAATTTGATAAATAAATAAGTAGATTCCCCCAGCCTCATTTCCATCTCCCCTGACACCAAATCCTTTTGGTCTCTCAGAGCTGTCACATTTGACAGTTGCTATGTCCTGACTGCTCCATTCTGGTTCTAAGATAGTTTTTTTTAGGCTTTCATTTGTTGCTTTGAAACAAATCATTTTCTATTGTAATGCCTATTATAACTAATTAACAGGTTGGGGAACTAACCCATGAAGGTCAGGGAAGAAGGGAGGAAGAAAGTGAGGGGAGAGGAAAGAGGAAGGCCGGGAGACAAAGAAAGAAAAGGAAGGGATAGAGGGAGGGAGGACGACAGAGGGAGAATGAAAGACAAAGGGAGGAAGAAATGAAAAGAAAAAGAAAAAGGGAGAGAAGAAAGGAAGGGAATAAGAGGAGAGGATGAAAGGAAGGGATAGAATCAAAGAGAAAGAAAGAAAAAAGAAAGGAAGGGAAGGAAGGAAGGAGGGTGGGAGAAAGGGAGGCGATGGGGCGAGGGAGGAAGGAAGAAAATGAGACAAAGGAAGAAGTAGAAGGAAGGAGGGAGGGAAGGAAATAAGGGAGAGAAGAAGAGAGGGACAGGAGGGGAGGGGAGGGGAAGGGAGAGGAGAGGAGAGGAGGAGAGGAAGGAAGAAAAGGAGGAAGGAAGGCGAGAAGGAAAGAAGGGAGAGAGGAAGGAGGAAGAAAAAGGAGAATGAAAGAGAGAAAGGAAGGTAAGCAGGGAGGGAGAGAGAAAAGAAAGAAGGAGAAAGGAAGGGAAAAGGAAGGAACAAAGTGATGGGAAGGGGGAAGGAAAAAAGAGAAAAAGATAGACAAGAAGGAAGGAAGAAAGGGAAGGGGGAAGGAAGGAAGAGAGAGAGAGAAGTGAAGAGATAATGAGAGGAAGAGGGAGAAAGGAAAAGAAAAAGAAAGGAAGAACGGAGCGGAGAAGAGAGAGAGAGAGAAAAGAAAGGAAAGAAAGGGAAAAATAAGTGACAAAGGAAAGGCGAAAGGAAAAGAAAAGAAATGTGTCCCAGTGGAAAGGGCACTCTCACACAGCGCTCTGAATAATTCAAGTGGATGAAACGCCTCAGGGGAGCCAGCAAGCAGCCTCCGTAGGGTCACTCCGAATATGACCCAGGTATGAATTGCGAGCTGCCTCCTGCCATGATGAACGCTCAACAAAAGCCATTTTATGTAGGGGGGGGGAGAGGGAATGAAAACACTGGGATTGCATTGCTGCCGCCTGAGGCCATCTCTGGTCTTGTATCCTTCCCCCCCCCCTCAGAAAAAAACAGCACGTCGAAAACTCGTGTTGTGTGAGTGGAGGAACTGAGCTCTCTCCTTGTTTTACAACCTTCTTTGAGAACTGAGTCGGATGACCTGGGATAATCCCCACAGTCCTGTCATTTTTGACGAGGCAGGGAGCCGAGTCTGCTGTCGGTCGGAAATAATTCCCTCCTAATAGTCTCCCTACAAATCCGACGGAGAACAGAAATCGGTTGGGGAGGGAGAGGTATTTTTAAATTATGATTTGACACTTTCTGCTCCTCTTGTGCTTATCCCCCAAATAACAAAACATCGCTCAACTGCCATAAATCCCTGATCTCCTTCTAAAATAAAATAAAAATAAAAATGGAAATCTGTGGAAGCCCCAGCACCATGAACCTTTTTACTAACTCATGAGTAAACATAAGCACGTAAGACTTGAAATGGTAATTGTTGGAGATGAACAACGAAACACACAGGCCAGTCAATCAACTTACTCAAGGGTGTATTGTAGGAAAATTAGTCATGAATTCAGAATAACAGAATAACAGATTGGAAGGGACATTGAAGGTCTTCTAGTCCAACCCCCTGCTCAAGCAGGAGAACCTACACCATGGTTATCCAATCTCTTCTTAAAAGCCTCCAGTGTGGGAGCACCCACAATTTCTGAAGTCAAGTCATTCCATCGATTATTTGTTCTGTCAGGAAATTTCTCCTTAGTTCTAGGTTGCTTCTCTCCTTAGTTAGTTTTCATCCGTTGCTTCTTGTCCTGCCTTCAGGTGCTTTGGAGAATAGCTTGACCCCCCCCTTCTTTGTGGCAGCCCCTGAGATATTGGAAGACTTCACACTTCTAAAGATTGATCCAAAGTCACCCAGCCAACTTTCATGCCTAAAGTGGAAGTAGGATTTTCTATAAATACTACAGGTTTGCTTTGAGGGGTGGGACTTAGGTTGTGAAATTTCCCCCAACAACTTGAATTTTTGACCCCCCCCCAACAGATGCCCTTCTTTGTTAGTCCTTGTCTACACCAGGAAGCCCTGATTATCTATGATATGGCTGAATAACCCAATCTTCCAAAAGTTTTGGTAGGAGATTCTGCTTGCTCTGCATCTCTTAAACCCAAGGCAACCTTTGATGAACAGAGGTTGCTGAAAGACTCTGATGGCAATTTCTGAGAAAATTAACTTTACTATTATTATTATTATTATTATTATTATTATTATTATTATTATTATTATTATTATTATTATTATTATTATTATTATTATTATTCCCAAAGACAGCATTAAATATGTCTGAGATGGGTGTGGAAGTGTGATATTTGTGAGAGAGGAAGAAAAATCAACATGACACAAAACAGGGTAAAGGTTAAAGGAAAAATGTGATCCAAGAGGAATTTGGACATTTATTTATAGCACTTAGTATTGACATTTCCATCTCCAACAGCTTGGAGTGACAGACTGAAAAAACAACAACAGAGATTAAAGAATGACAGAACATACCGAAAGCAGTGTGAACCATCATGGAACAATCCAATAAGGGTGGATGCAAACTTAGCATCTCCCAAATGTTCTCTTCCTGAGCCAGATCTTTTGTCATCTCTCTACAGAAGCTGCTCAGGATGTGATGGACCAAAGAATTTGGGAAACCTGAATATTCCACAGGGATATTCCATTTCAGAGGCCTCACTATGGAGTCTCTGTAAATGAAATGCAGTGTTAGGACCACTTTATAATGCCTGGGCAAGACCACACTTGGAATACTGCATCCAATTTTGGTCGCCACGATGTAAAAAAGATGTAGAAAGAGTGCAGAGAAGAGAAACAAAGATGATCAGGGGACTGGAGGATAATATGAAGAACGGTTGCAGGAATTGGGTATGTCTAGTTTAACGAAGAGAAGGACGAGGGGGGACATGATAGCAGTGCTGCTATCTTAGGGGCTGCCACAAAGAAGAGGGAGTCAGGCTATTCTCCAAAGCGCCTGAAGGCAGAACAAGAAGCAACGGATGGAAACTAACCAAAGAGAGAAGCAACCTAGAACTAAGGAGAAACTTCCTGACAGTTAGAACAATTAACCAGTGGAACAACCTGCCTCCAGAAGTGGTGAATGCGCCAACACTGGAAGTTTTTAAGAAGAAACTGGACAGCCATTTGTCCGAAATGGTATAGGGTTTCCTGCCTGAGCAGGAGGTTGGACTAGATGACCTCTGAGGTCCCTTCCAACTTTATCATTATTATTATTATTATTACTAGCTCAATGAAAAGAAGGATTAGGGATGAAATGATAGCAGTGTTCCAGTAGGTGAAGATCTGCCACAAAGAAGAGGAGCTATTCTCCAAAGCACCTGAAGGCAGGACAAGAAGCAACGGATGAAAACTCATCAAGGAGAGAAGAAATCTAGAACGAAGGAGAAATTTCCTGACAGTGGGAAACATTTAATCAGTGTAATGACTTGCCTCCAGAAGTTGCTCCATTATTGCCTCCAGAAGGTGCTCCATTATTGGAGGATTTTAAAAAGAGATTGGACAACCCTTTGTCTGAAATGGCATAGGGTCTCCTGCTTGAGCAGAGGGTTGACCTCTGTTATTCTGTTAAGTGCAGGACCCTTATCAGGGACACTTCTTACAGAATGGACAGATTCATTTTGGAGCAGGCAATCTCAAAGACAATCTGGCCCAGAGCAATGCCCACAGACAGGCCCATTTCTTTCTCTGGACAACCTCCCCCTCCCAATTCTGTTTTTTTTCCCTTCCCCCACCCACTTGGGACTCTCCATCCCTTCCATTTGATCTTTTAGAATCCAATGAGTTGTGCATTCATAATCCATGGGCACCATTGTTGGCACGTCACCTGCAGCAACTTCCCAGGTGGTTGCAATGTTGACCTAAGTTAAAGTATAACTTATTAGCCTACTGTAACAATTAAATCTTCGGTCTACAGTTGTGCCCAAAGACATAAGGGAAAAAAGGCGGGGAAGGAAGGAAAAAAACTCAACAAGCAGGCATGCGTTTCCCATCCTTTGTGTTCTTGTGGTGGTTCCTGTACCTCTGTCTCTGTCTCTCTCTACTATCTCTCTCTCTCCCCTCATTCTCATCTATCTTTCTCTCATATCTCTACTCTCTCTCATTTCTTTCTCTCCCTCTGTCTCTCTCATCTCTCTCTCTTTTTCATCTCTTTCTCTTTGTCTCTCTCATGTCTCTGTCTCCCTGTCCCTTTCTCTCTCACACACATCCCTGTCTCTGTGTCTTTCTCATCTCTTTCTCTCTCTATGTCTCTTTCATCTCCTGCTCTCTGTCTCTCTGTCTCTCTTTCTCTTTCTGTCTCTCTCCCTACTCTGTCTCTCTCATCTGTTATCTCCTTCAAGTCAGGGTTGACTCCTGGTGACTGCTGGACTGATCCCTGCAGTTTCTTGGCAAGATTTCAGAAGTGGGTTTTGCCATTGCCTTCTTTCCATGGCTGAGGAAGAAGGACGGGCCTAAAGCTGACTTTGTGCATAAGATGGGACTAGAACTCACATTTCCCCAGTTTCTAGCTTGATACCTTCACCACCACACCAGTTGTACACCACTGCTACAGATATTCTGTTATCTGTTTTAACTCAGCAGTGGCTTGCTTCATTGGCAACGTTAACTCAGTAGGCATTAATGTTATGCGTTAATCTGCTTGGTTCTTTTCCTGTCTGAGATTCCAATCTCAAATTTATGGGCAAGCAATTAAACAAGTCAACGTTGGTCTTGTCAAACTTCAAACAAACATCAAACGAACAAGGACACCTAATCAATCCAACTGAGCACAATAAATTTGCATTACTCCCTACCCCACTTCCTCTTGCCTATATCTACACAGCACAAGACAATTATGGATACAAAGTGCAAATACAGATTAGGAATGTGTTATACAAGACATGAGATATCAGCCCATGTTTTAGAAGAAGGTGGAACCTAGAGACAACAAATAAGGTTGAAGAAGTCACATCACACCTACAGAAAGGGGAGGGAGTGATAAGAAATATATACACACACAGATGGCTTGAACAGATATTTTGTCAATATAAACATGAAAATACAAACTGATGGATATAAGTACACTCCCTTCTTCCTTGGAGCCTACACAGACTCCAATCTACAGAACTCTGGAAGTCAACCAGGAATACCTACAATTGTAAGTCTATACTCTAGTTTCCACAGAGACCTGGTAAAGTAGGTAAGATTGTGGATACTTTATTGGAATGTTGTGTTCCTCCAACAATAGGAACAGACAAATGTAAGCGTTCCATAGAGACAATTAAAAATACTTCACTACATACACACAGTTTGTTTATTACAAGCTTATGCTCTCTACAAGAATCTGAACTACTAACAATCAAGGCAAATAGGTAGTAGATAAGAGTCAATGGAATTCAAGGTGGGCTGGACTTAGATCTCTTGTGGGCGCGAAGGGACTTGAGACCGATGACGTGTTTAACCCCTCCCTCGGGCTCAGCCTGGTCATCTCCTATATAGAGAGAGATCTGAATCTAGATTTAGGATACAAACCTATATGCATTTATTTAGAAGTGTGGTGGAATGTAGTCTGGATTCCCAGGAAGGAGGGGCTGCATTCCAGAGGACCGAAAAGACGGTGAAGTTTAGATAGTTTGGTTGGGAGAAAGAGAGTGGAGGCAACTCCTCCTTCAGATTATATCTTTAACGATGCAAGTATTTGCTTTAGTTTGGCAAGATTTCTGTCTGTAGGTGAGGAATAATGAAGGGAACTTCTTAAGACATGACTGCATGTTTTTGAGGCCTGTCAGAAATATCCCATTGACCCAATAGGGGTTTTTTTAAATTATTATTCAAGCTTCCTCCAAATTAGCAATAATTAGTCCCTACATTAGCAATAATTTAAACTTCCCAGCAAACATATCTGGGAGGAATCACTGGCAAAGGCTACCATACCTTAACTTGAAGGTAGAGTGCATATTAGGTAGAACTGAAATCCTTGCTCTTCTAGGGAATGCTCGCCTTTAAATGAGGAAATCTCTCAATAGCTTCAGTGACCCTGAGTCACGCAGGCCGGAATGTGAGTCCTTGGGAGTGCAGCCTGTAAGATCAAGATGAGGGTGGGGAAGCTAAAGGAACCCACTGGACATTTAGATGAGTCTGAAACATTGACATGAGTTTGGGTACCAGATGAGGAGATTCCCTAGGCAAGATAACACTTCTCTAGTTACTGGGAAGAAGGTTAAACTAAATCAGGGGTGGGGAACGTTGGCTCTTTTATGACCTGTGGACTTCAACTCCCAGAATTCCTGAGCCAGCATGGCTGGCTCAGGAATTCTGGGAGTTGAAGTCCACAAGTCATAAAAGAGCCAAGGTTCCCCACCCCTGAACTAAATGAAGGCTCCTGAATAGCTCTGGAGGAGATTCCACATCCACATCAAAGCAAGGAAGTTCACTGATAACAATACCGGTGGTCCTCAACTTATGTCAACAATTGAACCCCACATTTCCACTGCTAAGCAAGACAGTTGTTCAGTGAGTTTTGCCCCATTTTATGACGTTTCTCGTCACACTCTTGTTAAGCAAATCCCTGCAGCTGTTAAGTTAGCATCACAGTTGTTAAGTGAATCTGGCTTCCCCATTGACTTTGCTTGTCAGAAGCTCGCAAAAGGGGATCTCATACGACCCCGGGACACTACAACCGTCATAAATCGGACCCAGTTTTCAAGCACCCCGATTCTGATCATGGGGACGCTGCATTGGTCATAAGTGTGAAAAATGGTCCTAAGTCACTTTTTCCAGTGGCGTTGTAATGTTGAACAGTCACTAAATGAACTGTTGTAAGTCGAGGACTACCTATGTTGAAAAAGGAACTCCTTATTTTGAAAGGAACGTAGACAGCTTTAACATGGAATATGAGAAGCATGATCCAAAGGAACCCTGACATGGTCAAATCAGAAATGGTGTGTGCTAAATTGGATGTTTCAAGAATAAGTAAACTTAGGTGAACCAAATGAGTCACTTTAAATCAAATAATTACATGACATTCCAGCACATGAGAGCACATGAAGGAATGAAAAGACCATGATACTGAAAAAAGAACATTGCTAAGTAGATCCTTGGCTATACCCCAATAAATGACAGGATTGTATCTGTAAGAATTGGAGGATACAGTAAATATCAATGTTAAACAGTAAGACTTTGATTTAGAAGACAGGATATCCATTCAAGATTCATTTCGATTAAACGAGAATGGGATTTTATGCACTTACATGCAGTAAGGTACGTAAAATGGATGAGGCTGGTTCAGGATTCATTTGTCTGGTCTTTGGGATAAAATCTGTTAGTGCTTGAAATTAAGATTTTTCTATTATTTCCAAAAACCCTGAATTGAGATTCATCACATTGAGAGTTTGCTGTACACATGTGTGAGCCAACCATAGATGTAATGAAAAATTCTGGGAGAAATCGAAACAGGCATTAAATGCAACATGTATGTAGTAAAACTAACGGATGATCAAAATGCCTATGTTGGAAAAATGGAGGAGAATAGAATAACAGCAAATCTGAATTGGATAAATGCAATAATTCAGGAATTACATTAACAGAGTTTGCAAAGATATTTCTTTACTTATTGATTCATCTTCAAACAATTTAAATGAAGACTCTACCCATGGATATTGTACAATGGACAACCTAACCACATAATGAGACAAAGAAGATGAATGTTATAGGATTTCCTGCTTGAGTAGGGGTTGGACTAGAAGACCTCCAAGGTCCCCTCCAACTGTTATTCTGTTAAGAAATATGATCCAATCAATGATGAAACTTCTAGGTGAGGGTTGTGGAACATGATGAATTCTTAGTATCACTCATATGAATTAAACTTAAAAAATTAAAGGGAGTTGATAGAAGTAAAGTCTTCATCCTGGTTCATCCAAGCCTGGAATAAATAAGCAAACATGGCGACTGCTTTGGGAAGAAGGTTACAGTTTATTGAAGCAGAAAGATGGTCCTTGCAAGAAGGAGCAGAGCAGAAGAAAGAGAGTGAGCACATGGGTAGAAGGTTTTTATACCCTCTCTAGCCCTGTTTGGAATAGTTTCCTGTTCCTGTGGCATGAACTTTGAAAATATTTCTGAGTGTTTTTCTAGGCCTTGATATCTGTGGTTTAATCCTATTATCATATCCTGCTTCCCAGGTGATGGGGCTAATGACTCCTAGAGTTTGGGTGGGGCATGCAGATTTTCTCTTTGTCTTCTTGATTGCTTCAACTTTCTGATGGTTTTACATCTGCATCTGTATGGGGCTAGCTCCTGTTTGGGATAGTTGGTTTGGGGGCAAAGTTGGTTTCTGCTTTTTTAAAATACTTTTGAGGAAATATATTTTTCTGCCCTTTTTAATATTTCCTTCTCTGGGGCTCTGACTTCCCACAGAGTTGATATGCCAGAGAGATCTGACCTAAAGTACATACAGTCAGAGTATAAATTGGGGTAATGACATTTAATTTATGCAAGAACTAGAGATACAGATAAGAAACATCATAAAAGCCAAAGCAGAAGAAATAGTCCCAAAATTTCAAAGAGGAAAAAGATCAAGTGGCTTTCAGATACTGCTTTGATAGACAAAGAAAGATGGAGAATGAAAGTCTTGGACAGTAAAAAGAAAATTCAGTTACTGAATTTCAATACCAAGCAAGAAAGGCCAAAGAAGGATCTCAGTCAGCATGTCAACCAACCAAAGAAAATGAGAGTTGCTTTGCTACTTATAGATCAGATAAAATGTACAACTTAGGAAAGAATATGCAAGAATAATAAAAAATAGAGACCTACCGACAAGAGACATATGAGGTTAAATAAAGTTATAGAATGGCAGAGACATTTTTGGAGAGAAAAAATAATCAGGAAACAAGAGAGCACTGGGACAGATGAAATATCCACTGAACAATTTAAAGCTGCAGAAGAAGAGGCAATTAAGGTGCTAATGGTTCTGTGTCCATGATTATGGAAGAAGACTGTGTGTGCAGAGATTGGAAAAGGTTTTTTGCAAGTGATAGGGATCCAAAAGGGGAAAAGATGATTTGGAGCAAATCCAACCCAAGAATGACACAAAACAATCCAGCCAAATTTGCAGTTCTTTATTCCCTTACATGTGATAGACAGAATCTTGCCAGGCTACTCTCACCCCAATGGATATACCTCGGGAAATTCTAGGCAGTGGATATCCTAAATCTCTTCCTGTCTCCTATCCAGTTCTGGGGTGTGCTGTCTTTTACCTCCCCATCTCTCTCCTTGGAATGTGCTCCTTCCTTCCTGGGAAACTACAGTCCATCATGCCACCTCCCCTTCCATAGACACCATCCCTCACACAGTGCATGGGAATGTACATTGCACCCGATAGCACCTCCTTAAATGAATTGTTTATTCTGCTACTACAGGGTTGGGCCAGGAAAAGATCCAGATCTGGATTGCTGCATAGCCCTAATTTATAGGCCACTCTTTTTGAAGACAGCAAAGTCCACATTCTGGACAGAGATGACCGCTGGTTTGAAAGAGGGGCCAAAGAAGCCATGTACATTAAGACTGAATGGCCCTCTCTCAACAGAGGGGGAGGGATACGACACCACCTCTCTCCTGTTTACAACACAATCCATTCAGCAGTTCTAAGAAGTTTTCACACCCATTTGCACTATTCAGGTGACATAGATAAACCTCCAAGTGGCCTGAATGGCTCTCAGAGGGAGTGCTAATGATCAGATGACTGCAAGCAATATAAATCCTTCCATCCTCTACCATTCAGTCAGAACTGAAGAAGCTGCTTGGATGAGAAGTGAAACGTCTTTAAGGAAAAATCAAGAAAGTCCAGTCGCCTCTTGAAAAAGACCTTTGGGATAACCCTGACCTGGATGACTGAGAGTCTCCATAGACATTTGTGCTGATTTGTACTTGTTGTGAAGGAGGGAGATACAGAAAATGTGCAAGCTATCAAACTAATTCCTCTTGGAAGCGATGTTTTGCTTAATAGTTTAACAAATAAAGCTATATTTGAGAAAGAAACAAGTAAATACAGGTAGTTCTTGACTTACAACCATTCATTTAGTGGCTATTCAAAAGGTGACTTTCAACAGGTATTCACACTTACAATTATCACAGCATCCCATGGTCACATGATCAAAATTCAGAAACTTGGCAACTGGCAGGTATTTACAATGGTTGCAGTGTCCCAGGGTCATGTGATCACCTTTTGCAACTTTTGCAACCTTTTGCAAAGTCAATGGGGGAAGCCAAATTTGTTTAACAACTGCAAGTGATACGCTTAACAACCAGGTCAAAAAAGGTCATAAAACTGGGTGTGGCTCACTTAACAACTGCCTTGCTTAACTACAGAAATGTTGGTCTCAATTGTGGTTGTGACTCAAGGACTGCCTGTAAATGGGTTTGGGAAAAGGCAGAAGGACACAACAGTCTGCACAAGATGGCTCATAGAGACAGAAGACAAATCTAATAAGATTAATTATTGCTTTGCTGATAACATTGAAGTCACTGATTGTGGAGCTCATGTCAAGAATCTGGAATATGTTAAGATATCTGAGGAGTCTTTACAATGGGCTGCGAGAGCTGAGTTGGTAGAAACAGAGTAGTTCAGAGTAGGAAAGAGGATGAGATAATGGTACATAATGCTTCCAAATCTAATGATCTTAGCCAGTATATTACAGCAATGACACCAGTGGAAGAAATGTAAATAAGTTCATTGTTGAAACTGCAGGCCATAAATTAGGAACACCATAAAATACAAGAAAATACAGTCCATTCATTTAGTGACTTGTTCAAAGTTACAATGGCACTGAAAAAAAAGTGACTGTTTTTTGCACTTAAGGCCTTGCAGCATGCCTGTGGTCACACGATCAAAATTCAGGCGGTTTATGACGGTTGCAGTGTCCTGGTGTAATGTGATCACCTTTTGCAACTTTCTGACAAGCAAATTCAAGCAAATTAGTAACATGGTAAGTGATCCTGTCTTCCCCATTGAATTTGCTTGTCAGAAAGTGATGGGGCACCCACAACTTCTGAAGGCAAGCCGTTCCATTGGTTAATTATTCTCATTGTTAGGAAGTTTCTCCTTATTTCTAGGTTGCTTGTCTCCTTGATTAGTTTCCATCCATTGTTTCTTGCCTTGCCTTGGTGCTTTGGAAAATAGTTTGACCCTCCCCCCTCTTCTTTGTGGCAGCCCCATAAATATTAAATAAATATTAAAGTATTTAATAAATATTAAAATTTAATATATTTTAAATAAAAATAAAATAAAATAAATTTATTAAATTTACTTAAAGAAAAATTATATATATAAGTATAATATTTACTTATTAATTATATATATATATAATTAATAAGTAAATTTAATAAATTTAGTTTAATTTTTATAAATAATAAAATATTAAATAAATGTAAAAAGTTACAACAAAATTAAGCCAAATTACAATTAAGTACTTGAGTGTTTCTAAGTTTAAATGATAGCCAAGCAAAAGTAGCAGCTAGATTGCTGACAGCTGGAAACACACCTGGCAAGGAGATACCGGTAATTCTATTTTTCAAGGTTGGCTCCTCCTCATATGTAATTAATAATTTGGCCCTGATCTCATTGAAACTGGGCAGTGGAGGTCATGCTAGATAACATCCTCCACTTGACTACCCGTCCAAGGACGAAGGCGTTGGTCCACAGTGAGCTTACAAAATCTCCCTTTCAGTTATATAGTGATCATGGTTTGTGGGCGAAGGGAGGTTTAAACCCTTCTCAGTCAAGCACTGGTTATGTTAACCAGATACTGGGAGAGACTTCTGTTTTTTATAATGAGGACACCCAGATGAACATGTGGATGTTTGTACAGGTAGTCTTCAACTTATGACCACAACTGACCACAAAATTTCTGTTGTTAAGCA
Organism: Protobothrops mucrosquamatus; assembly: GCF_001527695.2. Lineage (NCBI taxonomy): Eukaryota > Metazoa > Chordata > Lepidosauria > Squamata > Viperidae > Protobothrops > Protobothrops mucrosquamatus. The sequence goes on along the minus strand of NW_015387948.1, from coordinate 33,482 downwards.
AGACATTTGTTAAGTGAGTTTTGCCCCATTTTACAACCTTTCAGTTTTTAAGTGAAGTTGTTAACTGCAGTTGTTACATTAGTAGCACAGTGGTTAAGTGAATTTGGCTTCCCCATTGACTTTGCTTGTCAGAAGATTGCAAAAGGGGATCACGTGACTCTGGGACACAGCAGCCATCATAAATACATGCCAGTTGCCAATTTTGATCACATGAACATAGGGATGCAGTAATAGGTGTAAGTGTGAAACATGGTCATAAGTCACTTTTTTCAGTGCCATTGTAACGTCAAATGGTCACTAAGTGAATGGTTATAGGTTGAGGACTACCTGTACTACAAGGGCATCTTTATTAGCATCCCTTTGAAAAAGCCCATCTCTCATATTTTCTCTGTTCCAAGAACTAGGTTTCCCCAAAGGTTGCAGGGAATGTATTTGTAGAACGGATGACAAAAATTTAATCCATTGATTCCCAGCTATGTAAAGTAAAAAGTGGAGTTTGGGAAGATCAATCAATCAATCAATCAATCAATCAATCAATCAATCAGAATAGAACTGCAAGAGACTTTAGACGTCTTCTACTCTTAATCCCCTGCTCAAGAAAGAGACTGTATGCCATTTCAGACAAGTGGCTGTCCAGTCTCTTCTTAAAAACCTCCAGTGATGAAGCACCCACATCTTCTGGAGGCAAGCTGTTCCGCTGGTTAATTGTCCTCATGGTTAGGAAGTTTTTCCTTAATTCCAGCTTGCTTGTCTCTAATCAAGGAGACAAGCAAGCCCCATTGTTCCTTGACTTGCCCTCTGGTGCTTTGGAAAATAGTTGACCTCTTCTTTCCCTCAAATACTGGAATACTGCTATCATGTCATCCCTAATCTTTCTTTTCTCTAGACTGGCCATACCCAATTCCTGCAACTGTTTTTCATATGTTTTAGCCTCCAGGCCCTTAATCATCTTAGTTGCTGTTCTCTACACTTTCTGGTTTCTTATAATGCCCCAACAATGCAGGATATATGATATTCTAACAGGGGTGGGAGAGCGAGTCCCATCCCAGGACTGGAAAAGCTGGCTGAAATCAAAGCTGGAGTTTATCAATGAACAAGAACAAGAGAAAACAGGAAGGAAGAAAAAAAACAAGGGAAATGGAGGAAGGAAGGAAGGAAGGAAGGAAGGAAGGAAGGAAGGAAGGAAGGAAGGAAGGAAGGAAGGAAGGAAGGAAGGAAGGAAGGAAGTAAGGAAGTAAGTAAGTAAGTAAGTAAGTAAGTAAGTAAGTAAGTAAGTAAGTAAGTTAGTTAGTTCCTGGTGCTTGAAAGGTTGGGAACTGCTGCTATAAAACACGTAGGGCATATGATCATGGGGATGATGAATGACTATCCTGGGCAAGTGGAGAGTTGAGAAGACAACAGATAAAATGGAATGACAGGATCAGAAAAGTTACTGGAGCATCACTGGGACCATTATGGACCAAACTCTGTTGAGATGGACATGCATTCACAAGGTATCCTACATCCTCTTGATTTAAATGAAGACTAATTCAATTGACATAAGGACTATGAAGGCTTCTGCCAGGCACATATGAAAATAAAATCCCAGAATTCCTGAGCCAGCCATGGGTTAAGGTACTTTATCAGAAAATTCTGAGTTTTCACCCAAAATTATGTTGATCACTCCTTCCTTAAAAAAAACAAAACTTTTATAAAAATAGTAAAATCATTCTAACATTAAATCCATTAAACACAGGGTAAGAAGACAAAAAACATACCAAAATCTGACAAGACTATATAATGTTTGTTAGGAAGAAGATAGGGTTCCTTCATCTGGTTATCTTATAACCAACTCTGGCTGGCTCCTGATCAAAAGTCAAACTCTGTATTAAATGAGAGGTGCATAGGCTCACTTGCAAAAAAAGAGACGGTGGATTGGGCCCACTGCTTCCCATGAGGAGATCTGTAAACATCTCTAAACATCACCTCTATCTGAAACCTTGTTATACAGATAGTCTGCACATTATGACTGGTCACTTAGGATCTGTTTCACACACACACACACACACACACACACACACACACACACACAGTCACATGGCCGCACTTCAGGCCTTTGGCACCTGGGTTGCATTTACAGACATTTGCAGCATCCCATGATTACCTCAGCATGTTTTATGATGGTTTTGCCAAAACCCAGAATTTACTTCTGGTTTTTTTTTTTTGCAAAACTGCATCCAGACTAACAGTGGGTTTGCTTAATAACCGCAGCAGTCGCTTAACAACCACTGAAAAAAAGGTCATAAAATTGGGTCAGTCACATGACCAATCACTTTACAACCATCACAAGTTACAGCTAGGATGGGGAGGCGCCATTATGTTTGCAACTTGAGGACTGCCTATATCAGGGGTCTTCAAACTTGGCCCTTTTATGACTTGTGGACTTCAACTCCCAGAATTCCTCAGCCAGGTATGCTGGCTGAGGAATTCTGGGAGTTGAAGTCCACAAGTCATAAAAGGGCCAAGTTTGAAGATCCCTGACCTATATTGTTCCACAATTCCTGAGGACAGGCTGTTTGACACTGTAGTAGCACCATCAGCCATTTTACTCCAGAGTAATTCCTTCTGTGCCACAGTTTACTCATGAGGAGGCAAATCACAATGCTTCCGCCTTTCCCCCCCCCCTCAATAGCTGACAGCCCAAGGGGTCTTTTGATAAGATTAGTACCCTTCTGCCAGAATGTCACTGATTAATTAAGAATTCCAAGCCTTATTATGTACATCAAGGTCGAAGAACTAAAAGACAGCTGAAAAGGGAGAAAAGATAAAGAAAGATGATTGGAAGAATTATTTCTGAAGCGGCTGACTTTAGTTAGCCACCCTCAGAAGACACAAGAATGCATCCAGGCTCACAAAAAAAATAAAAATAAATCTCCCAACAGCTCAGATCATAGTCTATAAAATAAATCAAAATTATACCACAGCCAGCTCCATTGGTCCCTAGTTTGCTATATAATTCGCAGCTCGGATTTCATGGCTTAGGGATTCTCCTTGTTGTGGGGATTTCAGCCAACGATGGGAACAAAGACCAAAAGCCAAATGGGAAAGGCCCCCCTCCTCTTTTCCAAACCTAGAGAAGAAAAAACCTCCCCCCCCCTCAATTGGGTCTTCAGAATTTGATTTCCCAGGGGTTCAGATGTCCCTGCCGTTTTTACCTGGGTTGACAGATTCAATTGTATTGACAAGCTGGTTTCCCCCCCTCCCCCTTTTCAGTGTTTGAGCCCTAGTTGTGACAGAAGCCCTCTGTGGTTTGGAAGATTAAAACAAAAACAAAAAAAACAGGTTTTCTGAATGTGGAAAGCTTTGTCAGCTCAGAGATCTGTGAAGCCACACAGCCCGAGGGGATGGTGGAATAGCATAGAGCTCTTACACAATAAATCCCTTCCCCAGTTTAGCCCTAGATTTATTGCATGCAAATGCCTGCAGAAGACTGCATGGTTACTTCCAACCCAGACTTTTTCTGAACTCTTTTACTGTCTTTCACAGTCACTGAAAAGGTAATGGGAAGAAGCCCGTTAAAGAGAGATACAACCTAGAGCAGTGATGGCGCACCTTTTAGAGACTGAATGCCCAAACTGCAACCCAAAACCCACTTATGCATCGTCGGGTGCCGGGTGGATGTGGCCCATTGGCTGGGTGTGGCCCATTGGGTGTGTGTGACCCATTGGGGCTGTGTGTGGCTGCGGTGGTAACGGCAGACTGGGTGGGACTAAAACGTTCAATCAATCAATTCCAACTTTGCAAGATCTTTTTTTTTTCCCCGCGAGAAGTTGAAATTGACTGATTGAACCTTTTTTGTCTTTTTTGCACACGGCAGCGGAGGCCTAAAGCGAAAAGGTTTTATAAAACCCAGCTGAAGGCCTAGAACTGGGGTGACGGCGCGCGTGCCCACAGAGAGGGCTCTGAGTGCCACCTCTGGCACCTGTGCCATAGGTTCGCCACCACTGACCTAGAGGTAAGGAGAAATTTCTTGACAGTGAGAACAATTAATCCATGGAACAGCTTGCCTCTCGAAGTTGTGGGTGTCCTATCACTGGAGGTTTTAAAAAATAGACTGGACAATCAGTTGTTATAAGGTCTCCTGCCTTGAGTAGAGGGCTGGATTAGATGGCCTCTGAGGTCCTTTTCAGCTCTACGATTCTATGTTCTATGAATTTTATAGAGGGCGCTGCCATTTTTTGCACACTCTGCTGTTAGTTCTACATATCTTCTCTTCCACCAAAGAAGGGTGCTAAGTAAGAAGAAAACTACAGGTAGTCCTTGACTTACAACCACAATTGAGCCCAGGATTTCTGTTGTCCAGGGAGACATTTGTTAAGCGAGTTTTGCCCCATTTTGTGACTTTTCTTGCCCACCGCTGTTAAATGAATCACTGCAGTTGATAAGTTTGTAACCCGGCTGTGAAGTGAATCTGGCTTCCTCCATTGACTTTGCTTGTCAGAAGGTGGCAAAAGGTGAATGCATGAACTCGGGACACAGCAATGGACGTAAGTATGGATCAGTTGCCAAGCCTCTGAATTTGGATCACGAGATCATGGGGATGGTGCAAAGGTTGTTAACTGTGAAAAATGGTCGTAAGTCATTATTTTCAGGGCCGTTGTAACTTTGAATGGTCATTAAATGAACTGTTGTAAGCCAAGGACTATCTGTATGGAAAGATGCAGTAGCTGCCCATCGAGGCTTAGGATATGGAATGCATGAACTATTTTCTTTGAAGACAACTTTGTGGGAGAAAGTTCTGGGTGTGTCTGCTTGAAACCAGGACGCTCCAGCCAGAAAATTACCCTGGGGATGGATCTGTTATGTTAACAACCAACCAGAATGACTTTAGCGGAGATCTCATCTTCTCTAGTAATTCAGCTCACCAGCTCAAGTCCATGAGTTGAACTAAATACAGATCACCCTTGACTTACAACCACTCATTTAGTGACCGGCATTACTACGGCACTGAAAAAAGTGACTTGTGTTTTCCACACTTATGACTGTTGCAACATTCCTGTGGGTCAGGTGATCAAAATTCAGATGCTTGGCAACTGGCATGTATTTATGACTGTTGCCCTGCCCTGGGGTTATGTGATCCCCTTTTGCGACCTTCTGACAAGCAAAGTCAATGGGAGAGCCAGATTCACTTAACAGCTGTGTTACTAACTTAATTGCAGGGATTCATTTAACAACAGTGCAAAGAAAGGTCATAAAATGGGGAAAAGCTCACTTAACAACTGTCTTGCTTAGCAATGGAAATTTTGGGCTCACCTATGGTCATAAGTAAAGGACTACCTGTACTTCGTGCTAAAATGAAAAATTTACATCAAGGAAATTCAGATTTGGCAGTATGCCATTCTGAGTCAGCAAGTGATACACACCCAGTACACATCAGTTAAGGTTTTTTTTAACCGAGTGCTGATATTCCAGTTCTCTGTTTTCTGTTCCATCGCTATTTATATTGGTGCAAATAGTAAACATAGTTACTGTTGCAATAGACCATGGACTTTGGCCCTTGCGCTCTGAGGTTAATACTCAAGATTTACAATATTAATACTGCACACAAACCAAGTCTGAGCGGAAGGAAATATTTGGAAGGAATATCTGAAAAGCTCAGAAGGATCTTCAGCCAACACAACATATGTAGATGCTTTAAACCCAAGAATACACTAAGGCAGAAACTTGTCCACCTCAAGGATAAAACACCCAGGCACAAACTGAGCAACGTAGTATATATGCAGTAGAATGCAGTGATCTGTACTTGTGATCTGTACTTGTGCGGATCTGTACACTGGGGAAACAAAACAACTACTTCATAAAGGCATGGCATTTAAAAAAACAAAGGCCACTCTTTTGAAGTTGGCAAAGTCTTTTTGGACAGAGAGGACCACTGGTTTGAAAGAGGGGTCAAAGAGGCCATCTATGTCAAAATTGAACAGCCCTCTCTCAATAAAGGGGGAGGGATACGACATCATATATTTCCAGTCTACAACACAGTCCTTTCAGCAGTTCCAAGAAGGCTCCACACCCATTTGCACCACTCAGATAACCACGAGGACACAGATAAACTTCCAGGTGGCCTCAATGGTTCTCTAAAACAGGGCTTTTCAACCTTTTCACCCATTGTACCACTTTTAGGATATGGCAACATCCGAGTACCACCCGTCGCCTAGCAAGGCGTCAAAAACTTGATGACCAAAAAAAAAAAAAAGGAAAAAGTGATAAAGTACAGGTAGTCCTCGACTTACAACAGTTCGCTTAGTGACTGTTCGAAGTTACAATGGCACTGAAAAAAGTGCCCCCCAAGCCACAGCTGAGCAAAACACCTGCCCGCCTGCCCAGCGGCGCTCTTCCTCCTGTCTGAGGTTTTCATTGTTGTGAGCATTTCTGTTGAGGATTGGCAGCAGGGGTGGGGGGGTGTTTGGTTTTTATCCCCCAGTCTGCTGGGTGGTTGCACAGGTTTTGGTCACTTCACATGACCCTGGGACACTGTGACTGTCATAAATATGAATCAGTTGCCAAGCATCTGAATGTAAATCACAAGACCCTGGAGATGCTGCAACATTCCAGCTGATCGGCGCTTCTTCTGGGCTCAGCAGAAGCGCCAGGATCAGTGCTGCTTTCCAGGTGATTGGTGTTTCTTCAGGGCTCAGCAGAAGCACCAGGATCAGCGCCAAGCTCCAGCTGGAGCCTGGCGCTGATCCTGGGCACTTCCACTGAGCCCTGACAGCCCCGAAAAAGTGCCGATCAGCTGGAAAGTGGCACTGATCCTGGCGCTTCCGCTGAGCCCTGACAGCCCTGCAGCTCCAGCCATCTCTCGCTCAGGCTTGTGCGGTGCTGCCACTGGTTCAGCCATTCCCCTCCCCCGCTACCACTTTTCTAAGGTGGTCGTGTACCACCTGCCAGGTGCCAATGTACCACAGGTGGTACCCATACCACTGGTTGAAAAGCCCTGCTCTAAAAGAACGCAAATGACCAGCTGTCTGCAAGGAATATAAATCCTTCCACTCCCCGCCATCCAGTCAAACCTGAAGAAGCTACTTGGATGAGAAGTGAAACGTCTTCAAAGGAAAAACAAGAAAGTCCAGTTGCCTCTTGAAAAAGCACCATTGAGAAGGAAAAGTATTTCTTGCTAGCATTCTCCTACATAGTGTCTATCCTTGGATCTCACATGATTTGGGCACCTGGGTGCACATGATTTTGGGATTGTTCGGCATTGTGGTGTGGTTCTTTCTGTACAAATCGTGGTGATCAGCATATCTGGATTTGGTTTTCCTTCAGCAGATCAGAGAACTTGGTATCACAGATGCTTTGACTGTATGATGTGAGGATGAAGATAATTATACTAATACATTAATAATAATGCCTTCCCAGGATAGGGATGCCAGTACTCAAGATGTGTAAATATAGGCCTTCTTGGAGGAGAAAACGCAATATTGAGCAGTAAAATTAAGATTATAATAATGGCGGAAAGAAGCAAAAAACCATCTTGTATGGTATTTCCTTCTGAATTATCTTAACTCTACAGTCTGCAGTTCATATCTCTGTAGCTCTAGGCCAGTGGTTCTCAACCTTTTTAATGCCGCGACCCCCAACCGGTCGTAAGTTGAGGACTACCCAACCGGTCGTAAGTCGAGGATTTTCCCTGCCTGGGAGCACCGTGCATGCATGGTTCCGCCCCCTGCACCGGCCGAGGCGTAGCTGGCAAGTGGCAGAGACGGAGCAGGCCGACCACCAGCTGGCCCAGCCCAAGGGAGGTAAGGCACCCGCTGGAAAAGGGGGAAAAAATGGCGGACAGCCTTGCTTGGCGACCCCCGTGAAATGGTCGATCGACCCCAAATGGGGTCGCAACCCATAGGTTGAGAACTGCTGCTCTAGGCGGTGTAGCCAGAGATGAGGGAACATCTTATCGTGCCTCCTGGAAATTAGTTTGACACTCTCTTTTTTGTGGCAGCCACTCAAATATTGGAATACTGCTAACATGTTACCCTTAGTCCTTTTCTCTAGACTGGTCATACCCAATTCCTGCAACCGTTCTTCATATGTTTTAGTCTCAAGGCCTTTAATCATCTTAGTTGTTCTTCTCTGCACTTTTTCCCAAAGTCTCAACATCTTTTTAAAATGTGGTGACAAAAAATGGATTCTATATTCCAGGTGTGGCCTTACTAAGCTCACCAAACACTAGAGGAGCAAACACTCCGTGCTGTTGTTAAAAAAGACTTTCCAGAACTCCATGCCTAGGTCTTCAAATACAAATGCCAACAAAATTAAAATTCGCTCCAACAGACAAGGCAGCGGGGTATATCAAATAAAGAATGACAGATAGGGCTGAATATTTAAGCTTCATTGGTGTGACCAGCTCTGATTCCCCCCTACCCTATTCCACACTGCATATGTGAATGCTGCTTCTCATCTGAATTATTGTATGACTGTTTCTCACATTTATTTTGTTTATTTGTATCCTGCCTTTATTATTTTTACAAGTAACTCAAGGTGGCAAACATATCCAACACACCTTCCTCCTCCTATTTTCCTCACCACAACTTTGTGCAGTGTCAGCAATGAGAGAATTGTCTATCCCAGGAAGAAATGCTCAATTCTGCATATAATATCTTGTGCTCCCGTGTCTCTGCTAAAGACTGCTAGGAGCAGTCTGATAACGACAGCCTATCATTATTAGACTGATGGATTATTAGCCACCAAGTTCCAACAGACATGCATTTTTATTATCTGGCATTAAGTCAGATAGCAATAGCAATGGCACTTAAGACTTATATACCGCTACATAGTGCTTTCCAGCCCACTCTAAGTGGTTTACAAAATCAGCATATTGCCTCTCCAACAAGCTGGGTCCTCATTTCACCAACCTTGGAAGGATGGAAGGCTGAGTCAACCTTGAGCCAGTGAAGATTGAACTGCTGGCAGTTGGCAGAATTAGCCTGCAATACTGCATCCTAACCACTGTGCCAGCACGGCTCATACCTATTACCCAAACCCCCAATATGACCTAAAAGTCTCATCCAAATGAGAACACAGTTAAAAATAGTGCTAAATCATAGTTTACTGAAAACAAGCCATTCCGGTCTGATTGACACATAATTCTAAGTCTTTTAAAACATGAATGATCAATCTCAGTATTTGAGTCACACATTACATTCAGTCCAAACTCAGCAAACTAGACTTTAAGCCTTAGCATAATGCATGGAGCCTGCCACAGAATTCAGCAGTGCCCTGCTTTGAACATGCTCACACCAAAATATGTGCTAGAAACTGTGCTCTTAAATAAAGGTTGGTCTACTCTACGGCATCAGCGGGTAGAAGTGAAAATCCAGATAGTGGTTGTGATGGTAGCTACACCCTCTTAACATGCGTCACAGGTGAACACCCCCATGTAGGTCCCTATGTAGCAGATCCCAACTGCTGTCATGTAAACGGAGCCCAGGCAGCCAAGTTATATGTATGGTTGTCTGTAGCCTAGAAATAAATTGTATTACAGAGATTGACTCCAGGTGTAGCAGATTATCTGTGGGAACAGATGTCCATTACTCTCAATGACCATTAAAAATAGAGCATTTAATTCCCATCAGTTACCTACAGAAATGAAATGTTAAGTTGCAGCACTTGGCATGTTACGCAGCTCACGAATGAGAGACTCGTGGGAATACAAGTAGTCCTGGACTTACAACCATTCGTTTAGTAACTGTTCAAAGTCACAATGGCACTGAAAAAAGTGATTTGTGATCATTTCTCACACAACCTTGCAGCATCCCCCTGGTCATGGGATTAAAATTTGGCACCCAGCTCGTATTTATGATGGTTGCAGTATCCAGAAGTCATGGGATCAACTTTTGTGACCTTCTGACAAGCAAAGTCAACGGGGAAGCCAGATTCACTTAACAACCGTGTTACTAACTCAACACCCTGCAGTGATTCACTTAAGAACTGTGGCAAGAAAGGTCACAAAATAGGGCAAAACTCATTTCACAACTGTCTTGCTATTTTCCCCACAACGACCAACTTTGTGCACTGTCAGCAACGAGAGAATTGTCTATCCCGGGAAGAAATGCTCATTTCTGCATCTGTTGTCTTGTGCTCAGGGCTCTGCTGAAGACCTCTGGCAAAATTCACAACAGTTTAGCCACAGAAAATTTTGGCTCAACTATGGTCGTAACTTAAGGGTTACCTGTACTTGCATCAGTACCACGTATTGTCTTCAAGACAAACAGTCTTCAATGGAGCTCAGAATTTTGGTGTGTAAGTCATTGTGGGTCATAGGTCTAGGCACCACCTGTTGGGACTTGATTTTAACAACTGCTTTTACAATGGTCATAAAATGAGTCACCTCAGTCAAATCACATGGTTGGTAAGCGAATCTACCTACATTAGGACTACCTTACCTATTGTAAATTGTCCAGGCTATTTTGGATACAATGTTAAAAGCGGGCCATAAGGAAGGGGGGGAGGGGAAGTTGTAGGTTGTATGCTGAGATTAAATGAGGTACGCTAAACCTCAAGGTTTCTGTATCTATCTATCTATCTATCTATCTATCTATCTGTCTGTCTGTCTGTCTATCTATCTATCTGTATCTGGCTGTCTGTCTATCTATCTATCTGTCTGTCTGTCTGTCTATCTATCTATCTGTATCTGTCTGTCTGTCTATCTATCTATCTGTCTGTCTGTCTGTCTGTCTGTCTATCTATCTATCTATCTATCTGTATCTGGCTGTCTGTCTATCTACCTGTCTGTCTGTCTGTCTGTCTGTCTGTCTGTCTGTCTGTCTGTCTGTCTGTCTATCTATCTATCTATCTATCTATCTATCTATCTATCTATCTATCTATCTATCTATCTATCTATCTATCTATCTATCTATCTATCTATCTGTATCTGTCTGTCTGTCTGTCTGTCTGTCTGTCTGTCTCTCTCTCTCTCTCTCTGTCTGTCTGTCTGTCTGTCTGTCTGTCTGTCTATCCATCCATCCATCCATCCATCTATCATTTATTTAATAGATTTATACGGCCGCCCAACTCACACGGTGACTTTTATCCTCTTTCCATTCTCCGGATTTCATAACCTTCCCCTTTCGTCTGAACTCCAACCTTTAAGTCAAGCTTTGGGGAAAACCCCAACGGCAACTCGTCTCTCAAGAGGTCTCCCTAAAGAGCTCCCGTCCGATTGCATCGATCCGTTCAGACGGCATTTTTTTTTTTTTTTAGCCCCGATGCGGGCTAGAAACTTTTTTTTTTTTTTTTTTTTTAAAGAATCGTGTTACCGGCGCCACCGCTTCTAACCGTGGCCGCCTATTGAGGTACCGAGCCTTGCAACCCCTCCCAAGGAGGATCTCCCTCTCCCCCCCCCCGCAGATGCCGAACAGATTCGTTATTTTTGGATCCGCTCCCGCCCAGCTCTCCCTTTCTCGCCAAAGGAAAACGCCTTCCTCGCTTTCCCACGTCGGGAGAGGCGCCCATTCTTGGATCGTCGCCTAAGAACCGGGCTGGGGGGGGGGCGTGACGGAGAGGGAGGGGGGACTGGGCGGGTATTTTGCTTTGAACCAGCCCTGTGGGGAGGGGAGGGGCTTGCCGGAGCCCCGCCCCCTCCCAGCCCCAGCCTCGAGACAATGCGCTCCCCCTCCTCCTCCTCCTCCTCCTCCGCCGCCGCCCCTCCCGCGCGCGTCCCAGAGCCTGCGAAGGCGAAGCCGGCGCGCCCCCAGCGCACGAGCGGCTTGCTTTGGGAGTGGAAGTGGGAGGGAGGGGGGGGGAGAAGGCTGAGCGTCTGGGTCGATCCCGCCCCCCGCCGGCCCTTTCCCGCTCGCCCAGCGTCCGTCAGGCTGCCGAGAGGAAAAAGCGGAGGACCGACGGCGTCGGGCATTAAGAAGTGAGGTCGCTCCGGTCCGGGCAAGAAGAAGGACCGAGCTCAAGAAGGGAGTCCTTCGCCTCTCCTCGCTGCCTGCCTGCCTGCCTTTCTCCGGAGTCTCGAGCGAGGAGGAGGAGGAGGAGNGGAGGCTGCCTTCCCCGGGGGGGGGAGGCGGGGAGCGGGTCCTCTTCCCGGCTCCCCTCGGGGGGGATTTGGGGCGACGATCGGGAGACGCGCGGCGGGGCGCGTCTTTTTTATTTTTATTTTATTTTATTTTATTTTATTTTATTTTATTTTATTTTATTTTATTTTATTTTATTTTATTTTATTTTATTTTATTTTATTTATTAAATTTATATACCGCCCTATCTCCCTTACGGGACTCAGGGCGGTGAACAGGCAATACTTAAAAACCACAATAATAAATAAATAGTTTCTGTTCTAAGTCTCGGGATGGCTTCGAAGAGAGAGAGGGGGGGTGCTTGACCTCGGGGGGAGGGAGGAATTGATCCAAGCGGTTGTCTAAAACAGAGAGGCGCAGAATTAAAATCACCCGAAGGGGTGAGTGCCGCAATCCTGCATCCAGTTTGGGTCACCACGTTGCAAAAAAGAAAAGAAAAGGGGGGACATGATAGCCGTGTTCCAATATCTCAGGGGCTGCCACAAAGAAGAGGGAGTCAAGCTATTCTCCAAAGCGCCTGAAGGCAGGACAAGAAGCAACGGATGGAAACTGATCAAGGAGAGAAGCAACCTAGAACTAAGGAGAGACTTAATATGTCTAGCCTAGAGAAAAGAAGGACTTAGGGGGGATATGATAGCAGTGTTCCAGTATGTGGGAGGTTGTCACAAAGAAGAGGAGGGTCAACTTATTTTTCCAAAGCACCAGAAGGCAAGACAAGAAACTATGGATAGAAACTAATCAAGGACACAAGCAACCTGGAATTAAGGAGAAACTTCCTAACAGTGAAGACAATTAGCCGGTGGAACAGCTTGCCTTCCGAAGTTGTGGGTGTTTCCTCACTGGAGGTTTTTAAGAAAAGACTGGACAGCCACCTGTCTGAAATGGTATAGGACAGTGGTGGCGAACCTATGGCCCGGGTGCCAGAGCCCTCTCTGTGGGCATGTGCGCCGTCGCCCCAGTTCTAGGCCTTCAGCTGGGTTTTATAAAACCTTTTCGCTTTAGGCCTCCGCTGCCGTGTGCAAAAAAAAAAAAAGTTCGATCAGTCAATTTCAACTTCTCCCGGGGGAAAAAAAAAGATCTTGCAACGTTGGAATTGATTGAGTGAACTTTTTAGTCCCACCCAGTCTGCCGTTACACCTCAGCCACGCCCCCCCAATGGGCCACACACCCCCAATGGGCCACACACCCCCAATGGGCCACACCCACCCGGCACCCGACGTTGCATAAGTGGGTTTTGGGTTGTAGTTTGGGCACTCGGTCTCTAAAAGGTTCGCCATCACTGGTATAGGATTTCCTGCTTGAGCAGGGGGATTGGACTAGAAGACCTCTAAGGTCCCTTCCAACTCTGTTCTGATTGATTGATTGATTTTAAGAAAAGGGACCTGGCTGGAGATGGTAGCACTGGTAGGATGGGAGGTTACAGGTTGCCTTGAAGCTGCTTTTTGCTCTTTAGTCTTGAAGGTACTATTTGGTCTGCTTGCCAGAAAATAGTGCATTTCTTCCTGGGACAGGAGAGGGGAGATTGAGCTGAGTGATGGGGACTGGAGAGGACCACTCAATCAGGACAATGTGGGCATGTCTTTTTCATCAGGGATGAATCAAAAGGAGCCCAAACAAAAGTTCAAGGCTAATAACAGAATAACTGAGTTGGAAGGGACCTGGGAGGTCATCGAGCCCAACCCTCTGCTCAGGCAGGAAATCCTATACCATTTCAGACAAATGGTTGTCCTATCTCTTCTTAAAAACTTCCAGTATTGGAATATCCACAACTTCTGGGGGTAAGTCATTCCACTGGTTAATTGTTCTAACTGTCAGGAAGTTTCTCCTTAGTTCTAGGTTGCTTCTCTCCTTGATTAGTTTCCATCTGTTGCTTCTTGTCCTGCCTTCAGGTGCTTTGGAGAATAGGTTGACCTCCTCTTCTTTGTGGCAGCCCCTGAGATATTGGAAGACTGCTATCATGTCACTCTTAGTCCTTCTTTTCATTAAACTAGACCAGGGGTAGGCAACCTTGGCTCTTTTATCACTTGTGGACTTCAACTCCCAGAATTCCTGAGCCAGCCATGGCTGGCTCAGGAACTCTGGGAGTTGAAGTCCACGAGTCATAAAAGAGCCAAGGTTGCCTACCCCTGAACTAGACATACCCAATTCACAGTTTGGGGTATTGGCTGCTTGTCCACCTTTCTCTTCTGCTCCTAACTAGGCCTTCTTCATCAGTGTTCTCCAGAGACCTTGGATATCAGCTGTCATTTTCCCAGCCCAGGTTGGGGGTGATGAAAATTGCGGTTCAGTACCTTTGAAGTGTGTCATCCAAGGGAGAGCTGTTCTAGCAGTTGGCCATCCAACCCTCGATCCAATAGGACTCTGAAATTGTCCAAACAGAAAGTAGTGTTACTGCTTGAGGAAGGACTTGTTGGATTTCTTTGCGGAAGGAAGAACTGAGCTTGGAGATCTGCTGGGTGCGAAGATGTCCCAGAATTGTGGCGGGTCTCTTGAATTTCCAACCTAGGAGAGGAAGAAGGGAGGAGACTGTAGCTGAGATGGGCACCAGATTGTGGTTAATTCCTAAAGAAGTTAGTACTAAGTGGAGCAGATCATGGCTATGCCCTGGTGAGAGGAGCAAACGTACCTGGTGAGAAGGTCCAAAGCTAGCTTGAGTGGGTAAGAGAATTAATGCTCTGCATAGGGTCCCAGATTTGACCTCCATCTTCATCAGAAAGAGCAGGAAAAGTTAGTGGCCGGCTTCACACATTGGCCAAGATGAAGCTGGACAAACCAGTGTAAAAGGGGGAAGCTGGCCTGTATAATGCTGATTCCAATTTCCAGTGTTTCTTTTCTTGGCTGCAGGGTGAACGTTTTCACTTAGAGGGTGTATCCTGTCATCTTAGCTACAGAGGCTGCTTTCTGGAGCGGAAAGCATTAAGGCAGTCTGTTCTTGATTATAGTTTACGTGCTGCATCTTTTGTTTCAGTACTATTTACTGAAGTAGTGGAATGGTATGAAGTTGATTTTAATTTCCGCGCATTTGGTACCGTGATTGAGTTTCTGTAATGTAAGCCACATCCTACTTACGAAGGGGTTTTTTTGGGGGGGGGGGGTTGGCAGTGGGGCATCTGGTTTAATTGTAATGAGGAGGCCTTTGAAATTTCACTAGTAGTCTGTTGTGGAATTTAGTTTTAGGGATTTAATACTGCTGTCATTGTTATTTTGGCATGATTGCGTTAGTTGCTTCGGTGTTCAAAGTTGGAAGAAAAAGTGGGATGCAAATATTAAGATGAACCTGAGGTGCTCTGTGCAAAATGAACTGTCACTGAGAAAGCTGCTTGTTTTTTTCCCCCCCACAACCTGGTGCCAATCCAGTAGCATCGGACTGTAACGCTGACCACTTGAGTCAGCAGGTTGGTAATCCTATTGTCTGGAGATAAAAGAGGTCATGGACAGATCCAGATTTTAGCCCCCACTCAGCATAGAAACTCACTGGATGGGCTTTGAAGGGATTTCTCGGTTCTGTATCTCAGTCTTTCCTAATGAGGTTAAAATGTGGGGTGGGAAAACCCACAAAGAAAATGAAGAATAAATACACCGTAAATCAATGCCTTGGTTTGGGCTCAACTGAACCTTTGAAGTTGACTTCTAGAAGGAAGTCTTGATTGTTGAAATAAAATGTCGAAGTAGATGCATCTTTTATATTGAAAAAGATCTTATATTTGTCTTTGGTGCAATTCCTTCCTTCCCTCCCTCCCTTCCTCCCTTCCTCTCATCTCCTCCTTCCCTTTTCCCTCCCTCCCTCCCTCCCTTTCTTTCTTTCTTTCTTTCTTTCTTTCTTTCTTTCTTTCTTTCTTTCTTTCTTTCTTTCTTTCTTTCTTTCTTTCTTTCGCAAAAGTTTAAGATCTTAAACTGCAGTGTCCAAAGTTTTATTATTTCTGATCCCACATGGCCAATTTGCCTCCCTTTCCATGACCAAATCAGACCAGAAGGAAGGAAAGAATTCACTGGCTATGAATTTCATTGTTTTTTTTCTT
>NW_015387948.1:0-17264 GCF_001527695.2 Protobothrops mucrosquamatus | reverse complement strand
CTTTCTTTCTTTCTTTCTTTCTTTCTTTCTTTCTTTCTTTCTTTCTTTCTTTCGCAAAAGTTTAAGATCTTAAACTGCAGTGTCCAAAGTTTTATTATTTCTGATCCCACATGGCCAATTTGCCTCCCTTTCCATGACCAAATCAGACCAGAAGGAAGGAAAGAATTCACTGGCTATGAATTTCATTGTTTTTTTTCTTTGCAGAGAGGAAGAAATTAGGGTGTGGATTGAAAACAAAATGGAACAGTAACTGATCCAGAGAAGAACAGGAGTGGGGAGGGAGCTTCTGCAGTAAAGGAAAGAAACAGTATATATTTCTTTCCTTGACAAGGTTTGCAGTTCTGCCTAGAGGACTTTTTCTCATTTCAGTTCTGTAGCCTTTTGCTCCTCTTGATTGCTTCTGTGTTTTATGATTCTTCTTGGGATAAGTGAATGTTCATTTGTATGTCCGGCGTGGCTGGCCTGAAGTCACCTCGTGGCTGATTAGCAAAAGTGCTTCTTGATAAACTTACCTGGCTGTTGCGTTTGGTGATAAAGACTCCAATTGTAACATCAGCAGTAAATAATGCCAACCAGCCTATTGGTATCTCTGGAGCATGAAGGTTAAATGGGTGATTTACATGGGAAGTGAGAATAAGCCCTGAGCTCTTTCCCACTCATAGTGGTTTGGGCTAAAAGAGGCTTATGGGTAAGACAAAGCTCATATGCTCTTGCTGGGTCACTAACTTGCCTTCTTATGTTCCTTATCAACAGAGAGAAGACTTAAGTGTCTGTCTCCCAGAGAGTCCATTCGGCTTGCACTTCACCTTCTCCTATGCCAGAGATGAGAAACGATGGCCCCTTTAGGACTTGTGGAGTTCAACTCCCAGAATTCCTGAGCCAGCATGGCTCTACAAGTCATAAAAAGGCCATCATTCCCCACCCCTGTTCTATGCCCAAGCCCCCATGTGAGAGATTTGGAGAAGAGGATTTAATGGTTGAGCTTTCCAATAGCATTAGCATTCAGAGGTGAGCTCCAGTAATTATCCATTAATGGCTGGAAGTACATGCCACTTGGCAAACTGGAATATATCTGGAAGAAGGCTGCGAAGATGGAGAAGGGCCAAGAAAGCAAGAAGAATTTTGTGTATTAGGGTATGTTTAGCTTTGAGAAAATACAGCACCAACAAACAAGTATGTGATATTACATATCTTGCTGGATTTGAGATAAGACTCTTTCCCAGGGTTATCTGGAGATAACCCTGGAGCATTCCGTACACAAAATAGGTATTCTGTATCTCAGTTACGGCCCAGTCCCCTCCGGATTATAGCAATAAGACTTATATACCACTTCATAGTGCTTTACAGCCCTCTCTAAGCAATTTACAGAGTCAGCATATTGACCCCAACAATTTGGGTCCTCGTTTTACCGACCTCGGAAGAATGGAAGGCTGAGTCAACCTTGAGCTGGTCAAGATCAAACTGCTGACAGAGAGCAGAGTTAGCCTGCAATACTGCATTCTAACCACTGCGCAACCACAGCTAAATATTATCTTACAATATTCTGTTAAAGTATAGTATCACTTGTTTGGCCTAGAATGATGTAGGGAACTAGTCACTGTAATAAGTAAGCCATGGTTTAGGGCATAGCATTAAGTGTGAACCAGGAGAGTGGCTTGCTCAGCAAACAATAAATTAAGTAACCCATAGTTTAAAGAAATATATTAATCTAGTCATTATACCTGTGTGATATTGAAACAATGAATGTGACCATCACAGTTGTTACTCAGATAACTTGGAAGAGGTTTTAGTAGGTTATTGTCTACTGGGTCCTTTGGCAAAATAAATAAGTAAATATGTAAAAGTATGAAAGTTAATAAAAAGTGGTTCTTTTAAATGCAATTTTGGATACAGAATTGCATCTCTGTCCAAATCTATCCTACGAGTCTCCTTTACCATCAATAATGATAAGAGTATTTTGAACAATGCAGATTCCGAGAAGCACCTTTAGATCTAAGCAGGAAACATAAAATCTGTGTTGTACTGGGGTTAAATGTAAATGAGAAGTACAAGGGTTGAAAATCCCTAATTTTAAATATTTTGCACTTTTAGGGAGAGGAGGGGGCTGCATTTTCCCAAAGGAAATAGGGAAGAAGTGACAGTATATTAATTTCATATCTGAACAAAGGCCTGGAAATAAACATTTCTGCTAAAAGAATGAATTGAAGGAAGCCTTGGAAGGAAGAGTGTTTAAGGACCTTCTAAAAATTTTAGAGTCGCAAAGACGGGGCCACCACTGAGAAAACCCCGCAAAGTCCATAATAATGGTACTGTCAAAGCAATAACATAATAATAATTGCTGGCATTGGAGAAGGCGCCTCGAAGTTAAATCTTTAATGTGCAGACAAGATTGGAAGGTGATTCTTGTCACGGGGTATTTTTCTGTTTCTGGGTTGTTTATAAAACCTGGGATCACATAAAGGAGAGAAAAATCAGGCTGAAGAGACTCACTCGCTGTAGAAATCCTGACCAGGAATCTTTTTATTGCCATTTGGGGGGTTTAAATTTGGAATCTGGTCATTTGCACATCTAACCTAGGAGAAATTTTCTTATAGTGAGAACAATTAATCGATGGAATAGCTTAGTGGTGGCGAACCCATGGCATGCGTGCCAGAGGTGGCACTCGGAGCCCTCTCTGTGGGCACGCATGCCGTTGCCCCAGCCCCACCTCCCCGCAACCCCCTCCTCACCAGCAGCCTGCCCGGAGGAGAGGCTCCCCCGGGCACAGCCCACTCAGAGCAGCGCAGCCAAGCACATGGCAGCCGGGAAGCAGGGGCAAGACTCCATCCTCGCATCCCATCACGTGCAGATGATGCGGGGTGCGGGCAGAGGGCGTGGCCGCCATGGTGCTGCAAGGCTGCCTGGGCAGTTTGTGGTGAGTGGCCCTGCAGGTGGGCAGAGTGGGGGGCAGAGTGGGGGGCGGGCCAGGGGGTGGGCTGGTTTTTGAGCACTCATCTCTAAAAGGTTCGCCATTACTGGAATAGCTTATCTCCTGGAGTTGTGGGTGATCCATCGCTGGAGGTTTTCAAAAATGGACTGGACAACCATTTGACCAGGATGGCATAAGCAGTGTTTCTCAACCTTGACAATTTTAAGGCATGTGGACTTCAACTCCCAGAATTCCACAGCCAGCATTGCTGGCTGTGGAATTCTGGGAGTTGAAGTCCACATGCCTTAAAATTGTCAAGGTTGAGAAACACTGGCATAAGGTCTCCTGCCTTGAGCAAGTGGTTGAACTAGAAGACCAAAAGGCCTCTGAGGTCCTGTAATTCTATGTTCTATGAGTTACGGCTTCTTTCCCCAATCTTGGTTGAATCCTATTGTCGACCTATTTGAATCACCCTCCTTCAAAGAGGGAGTGGAAGACGGAGGAAATGTTTGGTGTTCTGACGAATTGTAAGAGCCGTGAACGGAGTGTAAGAGTATAGTGTCTGAAAGGATGTACTCTATAAGACTCTCTACACCCCCGGTAAGTAAAACGAGGGTTTGTGAGTACAAATAGAATATAGGACGTCTGGCTGTCATGGACGGGTGATTCTCTCTGTTTGAGTTTGCTCATCCTGTTGTCTTCTTTTTCTTTCCTTCTGGGTTTTCTCCATCGCCCTCTTCCTCCGTCAATAAATTTTAAAAAGAAATATATATATAGGCATTTTTTCTGCCTTAGTACATCCTGGCTGCTCCCTTTAGCCGGAATTCTTTCTGCTCCATGAGGCCCAGTTTCCTTTTCTAAATAGTCCAGCTGCACAGTGACCACTCACAGTAACCCCTGCTGACCTCTGCTAGTGACTTCCATAGTTTAGCTTGCATGAGGAAAATGTGTGTGCGTGCAAGTGTGGGCGGTGTGCAGGCTCGGGGAGATGTCAAGATTCCTGGGCTGAAAAGATTTTTGCCTTTGCAACGAATCAGTTCTTTGCCAGAGCAGCTCAGTTGCAAAGCAAGCACTTTTTGTTACTGTATTTTGTCTGGAAGAGGCTCATGAGACAGAGATTAGGGCCATTAGCCATAGGAGACCGTTTCTGGGGCTGCTTCCTTCTCTAATCTCCAAAAATAACTGAAAATATATTTTTTAAACCCTATCTGTATATCAATGAATTTGGGAGAGAATCATTCCCCCCCCTAACTTTTAAGTGTTAGATGTCTTTTTTGTCTTATTCTGCTGATAAGTTGTTCCTGATTTATTTCTTTATGTCAGCGGTTCTCAACCTATGGGTCGCGACCCCATTTGGGGTCGATCGACCATTTCACGGGGGTCGCCAAGCAAGGCTGTCCGCCATTTTTTTCCCCTTTTCCGGCGGGTGCCTTACCTCCCTTGAGCTGGGCCAGTTGGTGGTCGGCCTGCTCCGTCTCTGCCGCTTGCCAGCTATGCCTCGGCCGGCGCAGGGGGCGGAACCGCGCATGCGCGGCGCTCCCGGGCAGGGAAAGTCATCGACTTACGACCGGTTGGGTAGTCCTCGACTTACGACCGGTTTAGTCCTCGACTTACGACCGGTTGGGGTCGCGGCATTAAAAAGGTTGAGAACCACTGCTTTATGTCAATTTGTACAGCTGCCCCCATTGCAATAGTGACTCTATTGGGCGGCTAATACAGGGCCAAAAACTCAAATGCAACGAAACAACGCTAAGTATACATCGGGGTAGCCAAGTAGGCAGTGGTCCTCATAAATAACTCATCCATCTTTCAGGCCCCATTAGCATCCTGACTCCCCAGGTTTGGGGAAACAGCCACGTTTTGAAGACTTTATGAAAAGCCAGCAAGGTTGAGGCCAACCAGATTCCAGGGGCATATGGTGTTCCAGAGAGCAGGTATCTACAAAGGTCCTATCAGATGACATTCCCTGATGAAC
Organism: Protobothrops mucrosquamatus; assembly: GCF_001527695.2. Classification (NCBI taxonomy): domain Eukaryota; kingdom Metazoa; phylum Chordata; class Lepidosauria; order Squamata; family Viperidae; genus Protobothrops; species Protobothrops mucrosquamatus. The sequence continues at coordinate 12,381 of NW_015387948.1, read as the reverse complement.
GGGATCTGGACCATTCCTCTTTAGCTGGATCTAACTCTTCTTCAGCACCCGTCATCTGGGATTGTAATGGGCTGTGGGAATAACCTTGGGAGACCGGAGAAAGAACAGCAGTCTAGACCAGTATTTCCCACCCTTGGGAACTTTAAGATGTGTGGACTTCAATTCCCAGGATCTCCCAAGCAACGTGAATTCTGGGAGTTGAAGTCCACACATCTTAAAAGTTGTCAAGGTTGAGAAACGAGATGGGTGGAAACGGAGTGATCTCACAAATAATCTGGCCTGATGTCATGAATGGCTTTAAAGGTGACAAATAGCAGCTTGTATTGCATCCAAAACCATGATGGAGGGTCAAATGTAGTTTGCACCGTGTCAATCTTTTGTATATAAAAAAAGGTTGCTTCTAGTACTAAGTTTCCAGTGCAGTGCTTCCCCTGATCCAGAAGCAAGCATGAAGCAATCACATCTTTTCAGCAGTGCTAGTTACCTCCTGGGTCTTCTAGGGCTGCTGTTTGACTCTACCCTGGTGTCCCAGACAGACCCCATGATTGAGCTTGCATACAGATTGACTACATCCCTTGGGTTTTCACACTATACTGCCATGGTGGTGAATCTATGGTACGTGTGCCACAGGTGGCACGCAGAGCCCTCTCTGTGGGTACGTGCGCCGTCGCCCCTGTCCTAGGCCTTCAGCTGGGTTTTATAAAACCTTTTCTCTTTAGGCCTCTGCCGCCGTGTGCAAAAAAAAAAGGTTCAATCAATCAATCAATCAATTTCAACTTCTCGCGGGAAAAAAAAAGATCTTGCAAAGTTGGAATTGATAGATTGAACTTTTTAGCCCCACCCAGCCTGCTGTTACCACCGCAGCCATGCCCACCCAACGGGCCACGCCCATCCAATGGGCCACACCCACCCAATGGGCCACGCCCACCCGGCACCTGATGATACATGTGGGTTTTGGGTTGCAGTTTGGGCACTTGGTCTCTAAAAGATTCGCCATCACTAGTATATTGTATCATGGGATGGATAACTATGGCCCTTTTATGAACTGTGGACTTCAACTCCCAGAATTCCTGAGCCAGCATAACTGGCTCAGGAATTCTGGGAGCTGAAGTCCTCAGGTCATAAACACTTGGTAAGTCTTCCAAGTTTAAAACAAACCACACCTAGCAAATTTATGCAAATGCAGTTAATGATGCTGGTTTAGTATTGCTTTTGACCCCAGCCCCTTGTGGAGCCTTGTGGAAAATTTAATATTTATTTACTTATTTATTAGATTTGTATTAGATTTTTTTTTATTTTTAATAGGGATTTTCTGGTGGAGTCCTTGGTGCCGTCTGACTTTGGTTGTTTGCTTGCACCAAGGATTCCACAGCTCAACCCCGAGCTATATGTATTCTCTTCTGCTGGTAGTGATGCACTTTTCTGGCACTTCTCACTTGATCGAAGTCCAGGTAGTCCTTGACTTACGACCGATTGCTTAATGACTGTTAAGAGTTACAATAGATTCCCCGCCCCCAAAAAAAGGTACTTATGACTTGGTTCCAAAGTTCTGACAGCTGCCCCTCCCCGGGTCACATGATTGCATTTCGACCAGACCACATTTATGGCAGCTTGTAGCATCCTGTGGTCACACGACCATGGTTTATGATGTTTTTGCAGAAAATGGATGTTTACAACCACTGGAAAAAGGTTGCAAAGTTAGGTTAGTCACGTGACGACCCACTTACCGTGGGTCCATGGGACCAGGCTTCATTGCTGTTGTAAATTGAGTACTGCCTGTACTAGATCCTGAAGGAGGCATGCTTACAGCGTTACAACCTCTCTCCAGTGCTTGGCTCGTGCTGAAAATGGGTGTAACTACTTTTGAGTGGATTGGATTCCTTTGCACAGGGCTCCTCCACAGTGGCCAGCATGTACAGCCGGCATTTCTGCTCTGCACTATAAAGCAGAATTCCCGCTGAAAAGAAACATGTAAAGATTCCACTGCGTGTCACAACTCATGCTGGCATCTGTGCTGTGGTTCTATAACTAGCGTTGGGCTGTAAGAGGGCTGTAAGAGGGCCCTGGCTTTCTCAGCTAGCATTTTTACCCCTGCCTTTGAAATAGACCAGGGGTAGGCAACCTTGGCTCTTTTATGACTCGTGAAACTTCAACTCTTGGCTTGGCTGGCTCAGGAATTCTGGGAGTTGAAGTCCACAGGTCATAAAAGAGCCAAGGTTGCCTACCCCTGAAATAGACAAACTCATTTTCCCTCTAAAGCAGGGATCCTCAACCTTGGCAACTTTGAGACTTGTGGACTTCAACTCCCAGAATTCCTCAGCCAGCAAAGTCTTAAAGTTGCCAAGGTTGAGGACCCTTGCTCTAAAGGAGTTACGTGAATACACCAACTATGGTTTGTTAAACCAGGTTTAGTGCAAATCCGGTCAATTATAGTTTATTTAGCTCTCAAAGATTATGCAGTCTATGGCTTAGTGCAGTGGTGACCAGCACAGGGAGGGTTTCAGCTCCCAGTCATTTTTCAAACCAATAAAAAGTCAAGCCTGTTGCTTAATTGAAAACAGAAAAAAAAAACCCTCTTATTTTAACTAGGTGTTAATTGTTCAATTAATCTTGCTGCATAAAAGTTCATATGGATCAAACATTCTTCGTTTGTTTGAAAGAAGCAATTCTTGTCACTTAAACACGTGCCATCTTTTACAACAGACGTGCGTCTAGTTGTTTTATTTTTAGGGGCACAGAAAAAAAACCAAACCAAGATGCCTCTTTTTAATAGGTATCTCTTAAATGGGTTAAACGTTTTTGTTTTAAACTGGAATGATTGTCTGGATTTGACTCATGACCAGCCTGGTAAAAGCATGTTGCAAGTGTAGCACTCTCTGCGTGAAATGCTGTGTCTGAGGGATAATTTTCACAGCTTTCCCTCATTTGAGGGGGGCGGCGGGGGGGGGGAAGAGCTGTCTGTCGGCAGACACCGCCACGCCACGTAGGAACCACCACATATTTTGCCGGCTAACAAAGCATTCTGGTTTCTGAGTGGTTGAACAAAAGAGACCTTGTCCTACGGGAAGGCTGAGAAACGGTTCCCTCTTACAATTCTCAGTTAGCATTAATACTGGCAAAGACCTATTTATTTTTCGTTGTTGACCTAACCCTAACACAGCAAATAGGAGAATTTATGGCCGATCCTTGTCCTTTTGCTTGGCCAAAAAAATGCAGTGGGTGTCAAATATGCTGCTCCTGTGGAATGTTAGGTCAGCAACAAGGCCTTTCTTTAAACGAGCAAGTAAAGCTTCAGGCTAGAAACTGAGAGACCCCGAGTTCTAATCCCGCCTTAGGCACAACACCAGTAGGGTGAACCTTGGGACAGTCAGTTTCACTCAAGAAGGAGGCAATGGCAAAGCAGTTGCCAAGAAAACTTTTCCAGGTAGCCGCCGAGAATTGGACAGCATTGAATGGAAGAAAAAAAAAAAACCCTCTGAGGTGCAACAACTGCATGCGGATAGTTCTTGATTTACAGCCACCGTTGAGCCTAAAGTTTCTGTTGCTAAACAAAACTGTTGTTAAGTGAGTTTTGCCCCATTTTGTGACCTTCCTTGCCACTGTTATTAAGTGAATCCCTGCAATTGTTAAGTTAGGAACACGGTTGTTACGTGACTCTGGCTTCCCCGTTGACTTTGCTGGTCAAGGTGATCACATGACCCCGGGACACCGCAACCGTGCTAAATGTGAGCCATTTGCCAAGTGTCCCAATTTGGACCATGTGACCATGGGGATGCTGCAACGGTCATAACGCCTCACTTTTTTTCAGTGCCGTTGTAACTTCAAAATTCGCTCATCTGTTGCCTTTCGCACACAGAAAGTCGAAGGAGAAATTCCCAACTCGTCTTCCACAGGATACTTCCACAGTACCACCATTTTCACTTCCCTGGTTATGATTCTGATCTAAAATGAATCTGATTCTGGTAATAAAGTGTACCTGACATTGATCAAAGCTGTTTCTACTGTTTTTGGATACGGTATTTCCAAGCAGGGTTGAAATTCTCTGGAGTTCATTTGCTATAGACCACTTGGAACTGTCTGTTCCAGGATGCTTGTTTTAGTCCCACGTCTTCCCTTTGCCCCCCCCCCCACCCCCCACCCTTCATTTCAATGACAGCAAATGCCCAATAATGGAAATTCTCTGTCTGTCTAACAATTTGAGGGTTGAGGGCTCACCTCTTGCCCCCTTCCTTACAGGCTGGCTTTTGTGCTTTACTACTAGCTCATAGTAAGAGTTGCATAGCTTTCCAACAACAAAGAAGTGAACCAAAAGTTTCCAGTGCTTTCTTGGTTGGCTGAATAAAAGAAAAGGGGAGGAACAAATAAGTTACAAACTGTGCTTTTAGGACTGCATTTCAATAAAATTGGAAGGAGAAAGTTAAAAAACAAACAAACCAGGTTCTGCATCGGATGAATTTCTGGTTGGATAATGTTGGGGAATGCTAGGACTGAAGATGGTCTGTCCCCTTTTCCTATTCAAGCCAAATAGAACAAGGAGATTTTAATCCAACTAAATTCAAGGCTTCACCTATCAATGCAGTAAGCCCTTTCATTCCATATCTTGTTTAAAAATTAATTTTCATTAACTTTCAGACAGTTTGGGAATGTAGGGATTAAAAGAGTGTGTTCGTTAATTGGACGGTTGACACAGAGAAGCAATTAACTTTAATCCATTGATTAACTCAGGGAAACCAGGAAGGAATTAGCCAACTTGAGTTGTATCTTCAGTGGATGAACTTGACCCTTTTGAAGCTGCTCTGAGAAAATTAGCTGAGCAGAAAGTGCTCTCAGGAATAAGAAATTAATTCAGAAATATGGGAGAACATGGAGTAAACTGGGCAATTCTTTTTGATTAGTGTTCAAATGAATTTCCTTTGGTTAGAGAGGCTGGAGAGAATGTATAATTGGAGGATTACACAGGTGGGATTTGTGTAAATGCGAGCGTGTAATTAAACTGCAGTCACCCCTTCCCATTTCTTGAAATATTTACAATATGGCCTTGATGTAGGCTGAAATGGTTATAGAATCAGGATAGATATAAAATAACATTGCTGAATGGCACGCTTGGCTGTTCTGCAAAAGTGGAGTGAGTGAGTGAGTGAATGAATGAATGCACACCACAGAAATGAACACAACTCATCAGGTGGTCTACAAAATGAGTATTTTGTGATCAGGGTCTTTAGAGAAGACAGATGCAGTCAGGGTTTGTTTTTTTTTTTGTGGGTGGAGGTGGTCTACGAATACATTACTGGGACATCTTGATTGATTGGTTGCTTGTGAACTTGTTAGTGCACTCAAGTGGGCAGTTGCCATAGAAAGCTCATCCTAGATGAGCTAATTAAATCCTTGCCAGGTGAGGCTTTTTTTTTCTTGGAGGGGGTGGTGTGGGTGGGCTAGTTGTGCTGATTCCCTGCAACTAGGGTCACCACGATGTACAAAAGATGTTGAGACTCTAGAAAGAGTGCAGAGAAGAACAACAAAGATGATTAGGGGACTGGAGATTAAAACATATAAAGAACAGTATGTCTAGTCTAATGAAAAGAAGGACCGGGGTGAAAAGAAGGACCGGGGTGACTTCTAGTACTTGAGGGGTGTCATAGAGAAGAGGGGGTCGATGCATTCTCCAAAGCACCTGAGGGCAGGACAAGAAGTAACAGGATGGAAGATTATCAAAAAGAGATCCAGAACTTTTCCTGACAATGAGAACAATTAATCAATGGAACGGCTTACCTCCTGAAATTGTGAGTGCTCTATCACTGGAGGTTTTTAAGAAGACATTGGATAGCTATTTGTCAGGAATGGTATAGTATCTCCTGCTTGAGCAAAACAACAGAAGGAGAGAAGAATCATTGAGAAGCAGACTTGAAAAATTACAGTTAACATTCTCCTAGCTTCTTCCTAACCCCTGTGCTAATGCTATCATCTAGTCAGGTAATGAAACATCTGCAATCCAAAAACCAAACTTGGACAATTCCAAACATGCAAGATGCTGGCTCTGAGCCTCACAAATTTGCCTTCCATCATAGGCATGAATGTGTATGCTTTAGTACAGGGGTCTTCAAACTTGGCCCTTTTATGACTTTGTTGTGGACTTCAACTCCCAGAATTCCTCAGCCAGCGTGGCTGTGGAAGTACAGATGGTTTTGGATGAAGAAATACTTTGATTCAAACTTTCAATTCTGGAAAAGATCTCCATCTTGCTCTTAGCTACCTCAGAGTCTTGTTGTTCCTATAATAAAATCCAGGGATAAGAAACACTTTTAAGCTTGAAAAGAAAAGGCAGGATATAAATGCAGTAAACAAACCTAAGTATGAACTGACAGCCCGCAAGAGATGGCTAAACAAGACCAGGACATTTGGGATGAAGCCCGAAAATTCAACCCAAAAGAATTTGGAAATATTCAAGTACAAATCTTTGTGCTTTATAGAACAATTGCAAATTCTCAATTTTTGACCACAATTGAGCCCAAAATTTCTGTTGCCAAGGAAGTCAGTTGTTAAATGAGTTTTGCCCCATTTTGCAATCTTTCTGGCCACAGTTGTTAAATGAATCACTGCAGTTGTTAAGTTAGTAACATGGTTGTTAAGAGAATCTGGCTTCCCACTGACTTTGTTTGTCAGAAGTCACAAGAGGCAAAATTTTCAAAAGGTGTAATTAACCTCCCCTCACAAAGAGAATTGAACTGTGTCTCAATGACAGGCAGACCTTTGCACAACATTCATCAGACCAGGTTTGAATAATCTGCATAAATTATTCTAATCCTACTTGTCTCAGAGGATGATAAGAATATCTTTGAGTTGTGGAAGTTGTCCGTGTTGACCCGCTGAGATTTGTACCAAGCCTGTCCAGGTTGCCTGGCATTGCCTGCTTGCTATGTCTTGGAATGTGTTTTCTTAAGTTGTCATTTTTAAAAAATGGATGGGCTATTTGGCTGACATTTGTGTCTTTGGAATCAAACTGAGTGGAAAAGTTAAAGCCTGATGCCAGCCCTCCAGCTGAGGGCTTCTTAATCTCAGCAATTTTTAAGACGTGTAGACTTCAACTCCCAGAATTATCCATCCAGCATGGCTGGTTGGGGAATTCTGGGAGTTGAAGTCCAGACATTGCAAGGTCCACACATGAAGTCCACACATTGTAAGGTTTTGGAGGTTGGGAGAAACTCTGAGCTAGCTTTCTGTCTGATCAATTGGGTGGTGTCTATAAGTCTCTCCCTTGGGCAGCCCATTGATCCTTCATTGTCTTCTTTCGCAAATAGGAATCTAATTGGTTCAATAGGTACAATTTTCAGGTATTATTGATTGGCATTTGAAAGAGCCTCTCAGGAAGCTTGTAACTGATAAGATTATTGAGCTGGCGCTGGAGGAGCTCTAAAATTACCTCTTCCTGAAGACATCTGCTGAAAGAGATGGAGAAAGCAATTGCATTCTTCTCAACTTTGCTATCCCACACCTTTTCGCTGGGTGGGAGATGAATACATCTCTCCCAGTTCTGAAGAAATTTCCTAGCCCTAGAGAATGGGCCAAGTCCATTTCATCGAAAATATAGCAGTGTTGTCACATAACTCAAGTATGAGGATGCTGGGACTCGGTTCTTGGGAAATCTCAGTTCTTGGAAAATCTTGAGAAATGTAAGGTCCTAAACTTGAGGTAAAATTTCTTGAGTAAATGGCCTAGGATCGAAAGATCTTTGCTTCAGACACTGGATTTCTGTTGCTTATCAGAATACATATAATCCTTGACTGACGACCACAACCAAGCCCAAAATTTCTGNGTTAAGTGAATCGCTGCGGTTGTTAGGTTAGTAACATGGTTGTTAAGTGAATCTGGTTTCCCTTCTGACTTTGCTCATCAGAAGGTCGCAAAAGGTGACCACGTGACCCCTGGGGACACTGCAACTGTCATAAATATGAGCCATTTGCCATTCCAAGCAGCTGAATTTTGATCACGTGACCACGGGGTTGCTGCAATGGTTGTGTGAAAAATGGTCATAAGTCAATTTTGTCAGTGCCATTTTAACTTCAAACAGTCACTAAATGAAGGGTTGTAAGTGGAGGACTACTTGTAGTAAACAACAGAAAAGACAAGAGGGAAAGAAGGTAGGTATTTCCACTTATTTTTAGAAGAGTGGCCCCACCTAGGGTTTGCTTCTATCAGTTAGTATTTCCCAAAATATTACTGAGGGAATATTCTTGTATCCAGAAAATAGTGTTGCCTTAGGTTCTCTGCTGGAGTGAGTCATCTGTGAATCTTGCATTAATCTTGCAATTTTTCCACTTGACTTGACCAAAAGTAAACTCTTTGTGGCCAACAATAGAGGTTCCTACTGTTTTAGGTGCAGAATTAGTCATTGCTGGTCACTGCAGAAGATCTGTTGATGTGGGACTCACATTTGTTTGAAAATGAGGTCCATTTAATCCTAATTGTTGTATCTCTTCTGTCTTCCTGCAGAACATGGCCAGTGTCTCCTCCTTTGGCAAGTACACCCACGCCATCGTCCGCTGCATTCCTTCCTCCTTTGCCACAGCGGAGACCACAGCAGATGGATCTGACAGCGGGGCTGATCCGGTGGACCTAGCCAAGGCACACCGACAGTATGGGGTCTATACTGGCATACTGCGCCAGAAGCTAGGGCTGCAAGTTATTGAACTGGCAGCAGACGAGGGCTTCCCCTATGCTACACTGGTGGGGGATCTGGCAGTCATCCAGGGAGATACTGTGCTCCTGACTCGGCCATGGATGCCCACGCGGCGAGACGAGGTAAAGTTTATATATGGCTAATGTCAGATTTAATCTGTAAAGGACGTTGGTTCCCTTGTATATATAGGTAATCCTCGAATTACGAATGTAATGGAGCCTGCCCATTCCATTCTTAACTTGAGAATTCGTGGGAGTGAATCTCGTACCTTGAACCTAAATAAAGAGAACAGATTAAAAAGAAAAAAAAGGGAAAGAAAGGAAAAAAGAGAAAAGAAATATATGAAGAAGTGACTTCCAGTCTTTATTTTTAATGATTCTTCACCTTCATTAAGTTAGAAATAGATTTTTGTTGGTTAAGTTCGTATATTCTTCAAAATGCTCATTGCTCTTCCTGAAGTTAGAAGCATATCTCTTCATCTCATATCCCATCCCATATCTATAAGCATAAAAAAATCAACTTTTAAATTATTTAAATTTAATTAATTAAATTATTTTAACCTTGATCAAATAAATAAGTGAATCTGGCTTCCCCACTGACTTTGCTTGTCAGAAGGTCACCAAAGATGATCATGTGACCCTGGGACATTGCAACCGTCATAAATATGAGTCAGTTGCCAAGTGTTTGAATTTTGATCATGTGACCATGTGATGTTATAATGGTCGTAAGTGTGAAAAAAGGTCATAAGCAGTGGTGGGATTTAGCCAGTTCGCGTCACTTCAGCAGAACTGGTAGCTAATTTTTTGTTGCCCAGGCCCAGAATGGACTTCCGGAAGCGACATCCACACAGAGAACCGGTTGTTCATATATTTGAATCCTACCACTGGTCATAAGTCACTTTTTTCAGTTTTCTGTTTTCACAGGAAGACAGTGTCTACTTTGGGGTTTTTTCTAATTGTGTGTCCTCCAAGTGTTTCAGACAAGATAAAAATCTCATTGAAAGCAAGCTCAGCTCCTGGTGATTTCATGGGCACCCCATCTCATTCACTTGGCATACACAAGACAGGCCACTTGGCTTGGCTTTCTTCCCCATTTGGTCCATAGCTCTGGCATGCTTTGCTTGCCTCCCACAAAATTTCAAAGCCACCTTTGCTTAGCTTTCTGAGACCAACCAAGGTGCAGCTCTTGTAACCACTGATAAATTTATCCTACTGGTTTTGGCCTAGGAGAGATGTAGAATAGAAATCTGGAGAGAACCATGCTGGAGAAGGCTGATCTAGCTGATGGTGTCAAAAGAAGATCCCATCTGTTCTACTGTAGGAGGCTCTGGGATTAATTGCACCCTTGTGTTTCTGCGGTGCAATTTGGTTGCCTTGGCAATTGGGATCCTGTCTCACCCTCCCTTCCCGGCCCACCTCCTCCTCCAGTGTCACTTATAGATGTCTGCTGATGCCCAACCCACCACGATACATCTCACAAGTTTCATATCATCCTTGTCTCTTAAAGCTGAGTGCTACAGAGGAGTGGATTTGGTCTGAAAGGAAAAGGAATAGGAATTTTTTAAAACAGCTGTAGATACATAGTGTGAATCCTTAGTACCATCTTCTCCTTCAGGAGAAGCTCTCTGTGTGAAGAGCTCTGAAGCAGGTACCACTTCATATGAAAAAAATGTGATGCTTGTAAACATTCTGGGTCCTTTTGTTCCCTAAATGGCTTTTCAGGTTGAACAGCCCTAAGCAGGCATGGAATAAAAAGCACGTTTCTGTCAGCAAGAAATACTTCTTGAAAACACTTCGAATCCCATGTCAAAACCAAGTGTGTTAGAACAGGGTCAAAATGACCCTATAAGCACATTTTAGATAAATTACAGTCGCTAATCCATCCGACCATCTGTTTTCCTGTCTATCCATCCCTCTATCTCAGTGATTCTCAACTTTAGCAACTTTAAGATATGTGGAACTCCCAGAATTCCCCAGATGGCATGGGGAATTCTGGGAGTTGAAGTCCACATACCTTAAAGTTGCCAAGATTGAGAAGCAATGCTTTAGCTAGCCATCTAGCTGGCCATCTATCCAACTATCTATCCAGCTATCTATTGTTTCCATCAATCCTACTATCTAGTAACTTCTTCCAATTGGAATCCTAGCTGATGTGGCCACTTTAAGCATACATAATCATGTCCAGGAAGAGGATGGGTGTATGTCATCATTTGTACAACCAGAGTGATGTAAAGCAGAATACCTTGGGATTCCAAGACTACAGGTGCAAAGTAAGTCCTCTTGAAGCATATTGTCCCTACTCTAAAAGTCTCCCATCTTTTGGGGAGAGTAGTATCATGGGAGCTTTTCCTGAGTAGCCCCACGCAATAGCCCTCAGGAGAAACCTGTCCATTCCTTAAACAGGAGGTTGGTCAAGCATGGCTGGAAGAAAAGAACCATTTTGGGAAGCAAGTGGTGACTTTCTTCCCTGTCCCAACTTTTTTCTCCCCCCCCCTGCGCCTAGGCTTTATTCCCTCCCCCACCCTCCCCTTCTATTTCCTAAAACTGCTTATGTGACATTTCAGGAAAGAAAAATGTGGTACTTGGTTGGATACTTCCTTGGATTTTANCGACGGAAGGTAAGGAGATCCGGAATTATCCGAATCTCGGGGGGTAGTTCGTTCCAGAGGGTGGGGGCACCCACAGAGAAGGCCCTCCCCCTGGGGGTCGCCAGCCGGCACTGCTTGGCCGACGGCACCCTGAGGAGACCCACTCTGTGGGAGCGTACCGGTCTGTGGGAAGGAATCTGCGGCAGAAGGCGGTCTCGGAAGGAGCCCCTGAACTGCAGGATGCTAAACTATTCATGGAACAACGGAGGGCCTGTTTTGAAGATGAATCTTAGACCCTGCTGGTGGTGAAGGAAATTTACTGTTTGAAGCAGAGGGGCCACTCCACTAAAGAATACGTCCGAGAATTCAGAAGAGTGGTTGGTTGGCTAGGGCAGTGGCCGGAACATTCACTGATCAACTATTTCAAGCAGGGGCTGGACCGCGACTTACTCCAAGCCTGGATCTATCGGGGCATTCCCAACCAGCCACGAGAATGGTACAGCCGGGCGGCGACTCTAGACATTGAGTTGGACCGCCCTAGGAAGTCAAGCCCAGCCGAACCTAGACCATGACGTGTTCAGAAGAAGCATCTTTTCGGCCGACCTTCCCAAGCCACCCTGACCGCCGGCGTTCCCCAAGCACCTGCCAGAGCTCCCATCTGTGAAACCCCCCTCCCTCCTTTCCACGTGGCAACCTAGAATGAGAGAGAGAAAGATGGCTGCAGCTAGGCTCATTGTAGAGTTGACAGAAGGCACTTTCCCTCTATCCCAGGTTCACAAACCTGGTTGCCCAGATTGCACATGTAGAATTGCTTGAAAAATACATGTGTCACGTCTGGGCCTACATTGGATACACACAGAGAACTTATCCTTTTGGGTGGAAGGTCCCAGAGTGGAGAGAGTTCAGTTGATTTATTCTTTGGGGGGGGGGGGTATCTTTAGTTCTGTTACTGATTTTTTTGCATTTCTGTCTGCCATGATCAATAGATTCTCAATTAAGTGAGTGTGCATTGGAGATCCAGATGCCTACAGCTGCGTGATCAAAACCCCACCTCCACATTGATGTATACCCACAAGGAGGCTGGGTTTTCATCACCTAGTTGTGAATGTCATCTTGATTT